>NW_026923389.1:0-12500 GCF_032062105.1 Saccostrea cuccullata | reverse complement strand
TTGGCCCAGGGGTTCTTGAGGAGAAGATGAAAATGTAAAAAGTTAATGACGACGACGACAACGACAACAACAACGACGACAGACGACGGACAAATTTTGATCAGAAAAGCTCACTTGAGCCTTCGGCTCAGGTGAGCTAAAAAGCATTCAGCAAATTTAAAAAGCATTCAGCAGTTAGACTTTTTTAAACTAATCATAGTGTAAAATACTAAAAGCATAGTCATTAACACTTAGAGCAACTTTCAATTTGCATTGCACATAAGCTACCACTTGTCATGAAATTCTGATAAATCTAAGCTGCACAAATGTTGCCACTAAGGCTTGGTAAGAAATTTTAGCAATTTCAATGGTCCCAGTAGCTAGGTGCCATGAAAATCCAGCATGTAAATTGTGTATATTCTCTGTTGTTGTTCAGGTTCAGCCTGCCTATGTGTCTGTCATTGTATTTGGCGGGAAACTCTGGTATGCCATGACTGATCCCATCTGTGGATACCTTGTTAACAGGACTAAACCAACCTCATGGGGCATATACAGACCATGGTAATTTCTATATGTGCATTTTAGTAATAATTGCAACAAAATTGATCTTCTTCTCAAAATCAAATACCAAAATAAAAGGTTTTACTTTCTATAAGTTATCTCACTAAATCTGTGTGTATTCAAATTCACTGGTAAGCAGTGAAATACAAAGATGAATTTCTCCCACTAGGATTTTGCTTACGACCCCCTTTGCCTGTGTGACCTATTTTTGTTTCTGGGCTGTCCCAGACTACAGTGAGGAGGGCAAACTGGTGTGGTACCTGACATTCTACTGTCTGTTTCAGGGGTTCCTCTCTGTAAGAATTTATCTGACATTATGTCCTCAAATTAGTGGCACTCTTAATATTTATAAATTGCTTTTTACGTCTAGTATATTAAGTAAGTTCTGCTTATTAGTATTTCAATAACTTGAGGTTTTTGAAATTTATTCCTTACAATACCAATAATTTACTACTGCTTCGCAAATGGGCTTTTATAAATCAAAGACAAATCAATGATGTAATATTCTCTGTATTTTTTCTAACAGGGGGTCCATGTGCCGTACACATCCATGACTATGAGTATCAGTACCAGTCAGCAAGACAGAGACTCAATAACAACTTACAGTAAGTCTTCCTGTAAACCATACAAATAACAACTTTAACAACTTACAGTAAGACTTCATATAAACCTCAGAAATAACAACTTACAACTTAAGTATTATTTAGAGAACGAGACGGGTTCTGTATCATAGATACAAATTTGGGGGTGGACGAGTGCGTAGAGTCGTGGCTTTTCCAAATTAGTAAAAAATTCTCTAGAGGGAAACAAATGATCAGCTTCATAATGACCGAGTTTGCCATAATCCTTACTCTTTCTCATAATAATGAAACCATCCAAATTAGATAATTAAAAATTCATACTTCAGTTAAATCAAAAGGATGTTATTTGATATAAATTTTAGTCAAATCATATTTTATACCACAGATCATGTATCTTTTCATTCCATTGATTCAGATTCTGTCAATTAATAATACCTGAAAAACTGATAACCAAACTGCTGCATCTTAACATATAACCAAAACTTAATGTTTTTAAATTCTCTTTTATAAACATAGGAATGGTTGCTGAAGCTTGGGGTTATGACTGGGGTGATCATTCAAGGTCATTACATCAAAAAGCATAGAACAGCTGGAGCATGCAATAAATTATCTGGGTCCTTAAATTCTACAGTGTCAACAAACGACAATTTAATAGAGCAGGTATCAATTAAAAAAAATCCTGTTCTCACTCAGTTTTAGAAACATGTTTTGGATGCTACTAATGCACCTTGTAAAATTATTTTTTTTAACAACTGAGACTTGAGCAATCTTTTGTTTCATATTGCAATAAATTTTGAAAATATCTTGAATGAAAAAGATCATGAAGATACATGTATATTTTATACATGAAATTTACATTTAGAACTCATGTGCCTAACACCTTCTATTCTTGTTTAACCCTGCAGATAAATTCATACCATGATGCATCTGTGACTATAGTTAGTCTTTATATTGCCTGCATCCTTGTTTGTTTCTATGGTACAAAGGAACACAAAGGTAAGAAAAGCAGAACAGCCAAATCACAGATTAATTTGTATTCAACCTAGTTATGTTCCCCAAACGGAGTTTGGGAACATATTGATTTTACTCGGTTTCTTATTATTATTATTATTAAGGTCTTCCGTCTTCATGGAAGACCTTATAGTGATTGTATTGTTTCTTATTAATATTATTATTATTATTTAATATTATTATTAAGGTCTTCCGTCTTCAGCGGAAGACCTTATTGTTTTTCTTAGGTTTCTTTTCCACTATTTTTATTATTATTGTTTTTTTTTCTTACCGATATTGTACGCGCGATTTCTCGATAACGGCTCGATCGATTTTCATGAAACTTTCAGGTCTGATAGAACATCAAAAAATCTAGATATATATTTTTTTTATTTTGATGACGTCACTTCCGGTTCGGAGTTTTCTGCGATTTAGTGATTTTTATAGGGTCACTTTGTCCGGCAGTTTTCTCAAAAAGCACTTATCACAGAAGCTTGAAATTTTCAGTGATGCTAGAGCAACTTTTGGAGAAGTGCACTAAATATATCACAACTACCGGAAGTACGAAGCGCCGACGCTCGCTATGGCCCGAAAATAGTCCTATCAAGAATTTCAAAATTTTAATCACCTTTTCAACGATAACTTTTTACCTAGAAATATTTTGTTAAAGCATGTAGAACAAAAATGGTGTAGCATTTTAAGATCTTTCAAATGACATCTCGAAAAAAGGGCTGGCCCCTTAAATAAGGGGCCTGGAGGAGCCGAAATTTTTTCCTTTATATCTTATAAAGTATTGATATTTTGTGATACGTCAAAAAAAGCAAAGTTGTTCAAAATGTCAAGCTTAATCTATTGAAGACGTCAAAATACGTCCGGCGTCGTCACTTTCGGCGAAACCGGAAGTAGTCGGAAAACGCGTATTTTTGCCGTTTTTGACAAGTATTTTGGTAACACATGTCTCTGGGAGCATTAAAATTAATTTTCCGTCCGTCGTCGTCACTTCCGGTCAAACCGGAAGTAACAGAAAATGGCTTATTTTTGCAATAATTAACATGGATTTAGAGGAATCAAACCATTTTTGGACGTTATTTCTCATTTTTGTTAAAAATGAAAGCCACTTCCGGTCAAACATGACGGAAGACCTACTCGTTGCTTTGCAACGAGCTTTGCTCTAGTTATTATTAAGGTCTTCCGTCTTCACGGAAGACCTTATAGTGATTGTATTGTTTCTTATTATTATTATTATTATTATTATTCTTTTTTTGACAAAATTTTGTGCACGCGATTTCTCGAAAACTATTCAGCGGTTTTCAACGAAACTTTCATAAAAAATGCGTTATTACATGAAGTTGTGCAGTCTATAATTTGTTTTGGAAAATTCGCTTCCGGTGCCAAGTTATGGACAATTTTCTGATTTTAAAATGCGTTTTTGTCGCGCACTTTTATCGAAAATGGCTAAAGATATGAACTGGAGACTTATTGGAGACAATAGCTCGTGACTTTCTGGTCTGCAGAATCACCTTTTTGTGTGTCGTCAATACTTCTGGTCGTTACGAGATGCAAATTTAAAAAACCGTATTTTTCGAACTTTTTTGTTTTCCAATATTTTTCATTTATTTTTGGAATGCTAACAGTAACCCTTCTTATAATGCTTGCTATATGATTTGTTTGTAAATTGATAAATCCAAACTCCAAACATTAGCATTTAAAAATCTGAAGCGGGTCCAATATGGCGGTTGTCTCTGTCAACTCCGACATTTCGCAATAGGGGTTTACGGAGTCAGCCGAGCGTTTGCTTGAACGAAGGTAACATAAGGATAAATGAAATGTAAAGGAATACTTGGATTGTCACGTTGTATTTACGTTGCAATTCTGTGTCAAACTAAGTTCTTCTTAAACGTCTTCTATAATTGATTTGGCTGGTTCTCAAAGTAGAAAAAGAAAAGACTAAATGTGCAAATGAAATACGATACCTAATACATGTATCTTCTGATTTGCAACACGGAAAAACATATCTTAAATCATATTTATAAGTAATTGTTTTTCAAGAAAGAATATCAATGAATACAGTAAGTATAAAACTTGTGTCATATTAAACTAACAGAAAAGACAAAATAAGATAGCTATTTTTTTTAAAAGATCGTTTAATGGGGTTTGTATTAAAATTATTGTCTCGAAGATCTGATTCAAGTTATTGAGCACAAATGGTATCCAATTCCCTGACTGTCGAAAGGCGAGCCATGTTTTTCGGCGAAACACTATAACCTTTTCATGGAAATTTAACTAATCGGGAGAGTTCACTTTGGGGATAAACAGGAAATTAAAAAAGGTAAAAATCCGTAGCCGTATCACTGCTTTAGTCGTACTTGCTTACATACGATATGGAATTTGTAAAATTAAATGTGTTAAATATGCTTTCTTATCCTCGAATTTAAGGCTATAAGAACATTTCTTTATTTCATTGAAGCTATCACACCTATAAGATAGAACATTCCAAAGAAAAGGCGCTAAGATTAATTCGTGGCGTTTGGCGCGAAATTATGAATAGTGACTCGCCTTTCATAATTCTAAGACAAAAGCACTGTTATACCGAGGTATATACAAGAAAATTTAGAGCAGAGGTCCCAAAAGCGTAATATTTTTTTGCTGGATTTTCATGTTGGCAACTAGCGTTTGGCGCTAAATTTTGAATAATGACCTGCCTTTCATAATTTTAAGAGAGAAGCATATTCGTTAATATATACAAGTAGATTAAGAGTAGAGGTCCTGATAGCGTAATATTTAGTGCGTTGGAATTTCATGGCGACTTGGGTTCAATCTCCCTTGTGTGCAAATCTTTTTTTTTACTTTTTCAGCTCGATTTTACGTCTTCTTTCCGGAATCGGACGGAAGACCTCTCGTTGCTCGCAACGAGTTTCTCATCTAGTTATTATTCTTTTTTTGACAAAATTTTGTGCACGCGATTTCTCGAAAACTATTCAGCGGATTTCAGCGAAACTTTCACAAAATATGCGTCATTACATGAAGTTGTGCAGTCTGAAATTTTTTTTGGTAAATTCGCTTTCGGTGCCAAGTTATGGACGATTTCCTGATTTTAAAATGCAATTTTGTCGCGCACTTTTATCGAAAATGGCTGAGGATATGAACTGGAGACTTATTGGAGATGATAGATCATGACTTTTTGGTTTGCAGAATTGCCTTTTCGTGCGTCGTCAGCACTTCCGGTTTCTGCCGGAAGCATATTTAAAAAATGCAATTTTTCATTTTTTTTTGTTTTTCGATATTTTTCTTTGGTGTTTTCTATCTAAATAGAGACTCATTTGCAAATGCGTAATATGTAATTCTTTTTAGAATCGAAAAAGGCAATCTCGAGATATTCGCATTTAAAAATTTGAAGCGGCGTTTTCAATGGCCGAATGGTTAGCGCATTGGATTGTCACGCGGGCGACCCGGGTTCGCTCCCCCGAATGTCCGACTTTTTTTTTTTTATCACTTTTTCTGCTAGATTTTTCGTTTTTTATTTCAGAATCAGACGGAAGACCTCTCGTTGCTCGCAACGAGTTTCTTTTCTAGTTATTATTATTAAGGTCTTCCGTCTTCAGCGGAAGACCTTCTTGTTATTCTTAGGTTTCTTTTTTACTTTTATTTTAATTAAGGTCTTCCGTCTTCACGGAAGACCTTATAGTGATTGTATTGTTTCTTATTATTCTTATTCTTTTTTTGACAAAATTTTGTGCAGGCGATTTCTTGAAAACTATTCAGCGGTTTTTCATGAAACTTTAACAAAATATGACTTATAATATGAAGTTGTTACTTCCGATGCAAAATTTGGAAAATTCTCTTCTGGTGCCAAGTTATGGACAATTTCCTGATTTTAAAATGCAATTTTGTCGCCCCTTTTTATCAAAAACGGTTTAGGATATGAACTGGAGACTTCTTGGAGATGAGAGATCATGACTTTGTGGTTTGCAGAATCACCTTTTTGTGCGTCGTCAATACTTCCGGTCGTTACAAGAAGCGAAATTAAAAAGTCTGCATTTTCTAACTTTTTTGTTTTTCCATATTTTTCATTTATTTTTGGTATGTTGATAGAAACCTTTCTTCTTATGCTTTCTATACAATTTGTTTCAATATTGATAAATCTAAACTCTAGATATTAGCATTCAAAAATCTGAAGCGGGTCCAAAATGGCGGCTGTCTCTGTCAGCGCCGACATTTCGCAATAGGGGTTTACGGAGGCAGCCGAGCGTTTGTTTGAACGAAAGTAACATATGGATAAATGAAATGTAAAGGAATACTTGGATTGTCACGTCGTAGTTACGTTGCAGTTCTGTGTCAAACTAACGTCTTCTATAATTGGTTTTGACTGGTTCTCAAAGTAGAAAAAGAAAAGACTAAATGTGCAAATGAAATTCGATACCTTATATCTTTTATGCATCATGGAAAAACAGATCTTAAATCATACTTATAAGTAATACTTTCTCAAAAAAGAATATCAATTAATATTGAAAGTTTAGATCTTAACCACTGTTTTTCCTATGCACACTTGTGTCATATTAAACTAATAAATAAGACAGAAATAAGAAAACGATTTTTTAAAGATCTCTTCATGGAGTTTATTTTAGAATTCTTGTCTCAAAGACCTGATTCAAGTTATTGAGCATGAATGATATCTGATTCCTTGACCGTCGTAGGGCGAGCCATGTTTTTCGACCTCTTTCGATTAAGTAATCGGGATAGTTCACTTTGGGGATAAACAGGAAATTGAAAAAAGTTAAAAATTCATAACAGTTTCACCGCTTTAGTATTACATGCATATATACAATATGGAATTTGTAAAATGTGTTAATTATACTTTCTAAACCTTGAATAGACCATAAGAACGTTTTTTTATTAACTTCATTGAAGCTATCACACCTATTTAATAGAACATTCCACAGAAAAGGCGCGAAGATTAACTCCTAGCGTTTGGCGCCAAATTTTGAATAGTGATCTACCTTTCATACTTTTAAGAGAGAGGCACTGCTTCGTAGAGTAGATGTCCTGATAGTGTAATATTTAGTGCGTTGGAATTTTATGCTGGTGACTTGGGTGCAATCCCCTTGTGTGCAAATCTTTTTTTAACATTTTCAGCTCGATTTTACGTTTTCTTTTCGGAATCGGACGGAAGACCTCTCGTTGCTCGCAACGAATTTCATCTAGTTATTGGGTTTTTTTTTACCGATTTTGTGCACGCGATTTCTCAAAAACGGCTCGATGGATTTCCATGAAACTTTCAGGACTTATGTAACATCACTCGAACCTAATGCGTTTTTTTCTGTTTTGATGACGTCACTTCCGTTGTTCCGTTTCGAGTTATAAGCATTTTAATGATTTTTTAAGGGTCAGTTTGTCCGCACGATTTCTCCTAAACAGCTTTAGATAGACACGTGATACTTTCAGGTATGGTAGACCTAAGTCTGTAGATTTGTGGAATGTATTTCATTTTTATCGGAAGTACCGCACGTCGGCGCTCGCTACGGCCCGAAAATAGTCGTATCGCAAATTTCAAATTTTTTAACACCTTTTCTACGATATCTTTTTACCTGGAAATATTTTGTTAAAACATATAGAACAAAAGAAGTGTAGAATTCCGCCATCTTTCAAATGCTATCTTTTAAAAAGGGCTGGCCCCTGAAATTAAGGGCCTAGAGGGGCCGAAATTTTTTCCTTTATATCTTATAAAGTATTGATATTTTGTAATACGTCAAAGAAGCAAAGTTGTTCAAAATGTCAAGCTCAATCTATGAGAGTCATTAAAATACGTCCGTCGTCGTCACTTCCGGCAAAAACCGGAAGTAGTCAAAAAACGCGTATTTTTGCCTTTCTTGACAAGTTTTTGGGTAACACATGTCTCTGGGAGCATAAAAATTAATTTTCCGTCCGTCGTCGTCACTTCTGGTCAAACCGGAAGTAGCAAAAATGGCTTATTTTAGCATTAATTAACAGAAATTAAGGTGATTTATACATTTTTGGGCGTTACAACTCATTTTTGTAAAAAATGAAAGTTACTTCCGGTTTCTTCCGGTCAAACAGGACGGAAGACCTTTTTAGGGTTAATAGGTGTGTAGTGTAGGTGTGCGGAACGAAGGTCATTTTGCGCGCATACGCATGCACGTGCGTGCGCGTGCAATGAGTGAAATGACTGATATACTTTATATAGACGTAACTTTTTCATTTTTTGATGAAATACTATAAAACTCATTATATAAGGATATATTAGTAGTGTAAATAATATGACATGGTCAAATTAGCACGAACTCACGCGCATGCACGTGCGCTGTGCTCTGATTGGCTGAAACAAAAACCTCAATATCTTTCTTGTTTTTTGCCGAAATGCTTTGATATTTAAAACATAGTCATGCATTAGGATATCCTATAATTTGATAAATAATAATTTTCATGAAATCACGCACATACATGTGCGCTGTTATCTGATTGGCTTAAACTTTAAGTTGTCATAACTCCCTTGGTAATCAACCAAACAGGATGGAATATAGAACGGAGATCGACATAAGGGACTCCTACAAAAATGTATGGTCATCATGCACATGCATGCACGTGCATATGGTTCGTCTTATTTAATGAAGCTTACAGGGAATAAGGCACAAAAAGGGAGATGGGGAGCGTTTGGGGAACATCTTTAACGGTCCCCGTTACAATTAGCCCTAGTTAATTTATATGTTACAAACCAACAATGAGGTGGGTTTTTTTTCTTTCAGTCAAGCAAGTGATGTCAGGAGATGGTTTCTTTAAAGGATTACGGAAAGTATTGTTCTTCCGACCCTATCTGAAGTTATCCATGTCTGTTTTATTTTTGTCTGTAGCAATCTCAGTAGGTAGATACATAAACTCACAGCTTAACTTTGATTCTTATTTTAAGGGGCTTAAATTGTTTTTTTTTTAACTTGTCCCATTTACCAGTAGTCTTTTAAAATTACTTTTAAGCAATTTGGAGCATAATAAAATCATTTGTAATCAGTCAAACCCCATTTTAAACTCTTCATCTTTCCAGATTACTCAAGGAAACTTGGCTCTATTCTGTACATACTCACTTGGCATGGGCAAATATTTCTCCACATTCATCACCATCATCATGGTTAGTATATACATGTACATATAAATGGGTCACCTTTACAGGTTTCAATCATATAATCTGTAGTCTTGCATTAAAGATTTCTTTAAAAACAAATTTCCAGGCCTCCACAATCTGTAGTCTACCTGTCTGGCATTTTATACAAATGAAAATTGGCAAGAAGAGAACCTTTGCCGCTGGAATGTTGGTAAGAATTTTTGGAGAAGCATTATATCTCAGGAAATCTACACAAGATAAAAACAGCAAATAAAACAAATTCGATGCTATTTTAATCTGGTCATTGTTTATCTCTCTTTAGATGTTCATCCCTGTTTTGCTGTCACAGCTTTTCCTTCGTGACAGCTTTCTTGTTTACACTATTATACTGGTCTTCGCTGGATTAAGCATTGCAGTCTCACTTCTTCTACCATGGTATGTACAGAGTTATCTCCCTTCCAATATCAATAAAGTTTGTATTTATATTTTCTTGCGTGACTTTATTTTTTTTCCCTCCCAGGTCTATGCTTCCTGATGTTATAGACGAGTTTTATCTCACACACGGAGAACACAAGGATGCCATTTTCTATTCCTTTTACGTTTTCCTCAACAAACTGGCTACAGGACTAGCAGTGGCCTCTTCTCAGTTTGCTTTAAAGTGAGCTTGCTTCATGTTTTAGTTTCTCTTAGATAAAGAACAAGTTTAGAAACCTGCTTCTTAATCTTTAATTCTGGTTCCTTCATTAACTTCATTTAACATGTAGCGAGAACCAACAATCTGTGGCATATAGAGATAAAAAGAATTTTGTGAGTTTTAATTTTATTTTCTGATTTCAGGTATGGTGGATACCGAGTTGGAGACTGTGAACAACCCCCTGGTGTGGGACTTGCCCTGAGGTATCTAATGATACCGGGCCCCATTATAGCTGTGGTGATTGCTTTAGTGTTCCTCGCTCAGTATCCAATCAGAGATAAGAGAGATCGACTCAGATGACAGGAAATAGTCCGAAATACCAGTTAAATATTCATTCAAAGTAACTCAGCTCAATTAGTCTTAATACTGATAATACAGCTGATATCAACTCCAGATTTACTGAAATAGTCACTGTAAAAATTTAAGATGATTACAAGAAACTGTATCATACAGATGTACAAGTTAAAACTGATATTCATCTAAGACTTCATTTGACATTTTCATTTTTTTTTTTGGTAATTTTTGTTTTCATTTATGATGACAACTGTGTTTGCATTCCAGCAAAATTAATCATTATATTTTTATACATGTGTATTATGCATTTGCAAGATTTAAGTGCAATATCTGTGGAAGTTAATAAATTGAAAGCCTAAAAGTGTGTGTTGATATAAACCATTAAAAAAACCTAAGCTTGAACTTTTTTTTTACTTCCATGTGCCTTTGACAAATGTATTGTATACAGGCAACTTTCTTTACAAGGCCACTAATACCACAGGGATACATTATTTTAAAATAGATTTTGAAATTGGGTGTTTATTTCGATTTCCATATGTGAGTAAACTTTACTCAACTTTTAAAGTCTATTGTATATTGGTAGGGTAAACTCATTATAACTTGGTCATGGAGTGATGCATCACATCCAAATTCAATTCATCCAATATTAATCCTGTTAAACTGCATTCTCAATCACTAAGAACTTGCTACTGAAAATATCGTTTATGTTCAATTAAAAGAAAAATTATACATGCATTTCACTAATGATCAAAACTTATTGAAACCTGAGTATATTTCCTCAGGACATTTTTTTTTGGATAACTTATTTTTCTCATATAGAAGTTGTACCTCTAGAATCATTAAACCAGATGTTTTAAAAGCTATAAATCCCAACACATTTCTGACAGATATATGTTCATTTTAGTACACCTCTACATGTACAGGGCTCTCGATTCTCTAAATCTGGGGCCGATATTTGGAACGGGGGGCCGATATTCGGCCCCGTTCCCAATGCAAAAAAGGTACTTTTTTTCCCAAAAGAAAGGTGTAAATTTCCCAATTTCCATAGCAAAATATTAATTAAAAAATAAAAGTCCATGAAACTTAATCGGAAAAAAACCCCAAACAAAACACACTTGCAAATGAAAGTGAAACTGTACTTCTGTTTTATTAGTTCGCGCCAAATGTATTTGTAAACTGGTTCGGGGAACCAGGTTATTGTTTTTACAAAAATGTATACTAACTATGAGTGCAGAGTATCTTGTCATGTAGTTTCGACAAAAAACGTCATTTTGGTTTTAAAAAAAGACATTTCATTTAAACATTTGTAAGCTGCATCTAGAAACATACCCACGCTTCGGCATGTTCAGTCTCGCGCTGTATTGGTAAGCAAAGTTGTCCATGTGATCGAGGAAATTCGGGACTATGTGACTAGCGACTGTCACTCAGAAAGACATATAACCGCAATATCAACACTCAAAGATAGTAATGACAAAGGTAATGTACTTTCATAAGTAGCCTTTGTACCCATGTTTGTTCTGTTTAACTGTTTATTCAAAACCAGAGTTAAATTGATGACAAAATGCTAGAAAAGCAAAATTTGAGGATTTTATGAGGAGGTTATCCAACTTTTCCCAAAATGACGATAATCTCCCAATTTTAACCGCCCCAGTCCCAAAAAGTGGTTTAGAGCCCTGATGTATGACAGAATCAAATGCTTGCAATTTTACCTGTTCTTCCCTGAAGACTGTGTCATATTCTGGAATTGGGTTGTCATCAAAATCATCCTCCTTCATGAGAAGCTTGACTTGAACTGCATTGAACACATTGTGTACGTCTACTGGTCTGTGGCTAAACAACAGGAATAGTGAGAAAACATGTCTGGATTCAATTAATTGCTTTTGCCATTATTTTATATCATACTGCAATTTCATAATCCATATTTGCTTTAAAAGAAACAAGAGTGTCACTCATTATACTTATACTAATCTTCAGGACCTGAACACTGAACTTAGTGAAACTACTCTGAATTTTGGCATCAACACATTAAGCTTTTCAATCATATAGGTCAAGGAGTGAAATATTTCAGTCTGATTAGTAGTCCTTTACCTGTCACAAATATAGAAACGAACACAGTCCTCTGGTTGTAGAACATCTACCAGGCATAAGAAATGGAGGCACCACAATTTCTGACCAAACACATCAGCTAGGCTCCAAAACATGTTAAAAAATTCATCCTCACACAGCAATAAATAGTAAGAAACAATTAAAACAAAAAAATTCTGTAAAACTATATATTTTCTCCTTTTTA
>NW_026923388.1:0-21519 GCF_032062105.1 Saccostrea cuccullata | reverse complement strand
CTTTTCCTTACATTTAAGTCTCTTTTACGTAAAAGTTTAAGCGAGATTCGATAAAACCATGCTGGTTTTGACACTCAATAAAACCATTTCGGAACAAGAATATCTTCAAAATTAAATACCACATGATAGATTGTAGTCTATATAAACGTTCCACCAACTGGCATTTGCGTCCCTTAACTTACGTCCGAGTAATGAGCAAAAGTTGTCGTGAAAATTTTAACTTGATCAAATTGCGTCTTTTGTTACGTCATTTTTATTGTCAGTATGCTAATCATTCTATATTCTGACGTCATTTTCGGAGTTATTACGTCATAAAAATTTTTAAAGGGACGTCACAATATGTGTGTATTTTTCTGATCTTTCCAATGATATCAAACTCAATAATTCCGTAAGACAGTTAATCTGTTTTTAAACAGTTGCCAGAACTTTTGAAATGCCCCTCGTAATATTAAGATTTTTATTCTGGTGTCAGTGATTTAAATTTGAGTTCAATGTATTACATAGTACTAAAGAAATTAAAGCAAATGTAGTTGTTATACGCGTAAATTATTCCGAATTTTGCTCCGTGTGCCGACAGGCCTTATCAGCTTTCATATAAATCGTCCGCATATTATTAATATGAAAAATATGTATATAAAAACTCACAATTTTAAAGAATATTGACCATATTATGTCTTTGCAAAATTTGGTACGTATTGGTTGCGTGTTAAAAAAATTATACATATTGTCTACGACTTTTTGGGACAACCCTCGTATGTATCGATATGCGTATCGTCCTCACAGATATCTCGATAAATCGTCCCAGGCTTAATTTTTTAACAGTAAAAGTATTCTTATTTAACCAATATAATATGCTCATCTGTTTTTTCTACTTTTAGTTTACTGGGCATACTTATAAGGAATAAACAAATCAATGAAAATAAACATGTGCTATTTGGATCTCCATGATAGGAAAGCTATTTTTATGATTGTTTTTTGTCATGCGTTAGACTCTGTCACAGGTTTGTAATGTTAGAGTTTTGTCATTACAGTTGGAATACCAATGCAGATTATACTACGGGGAGATAAATCAGTGACGAAATTCATTGAGAATTTAATGAAAGGGAAGACAACCATGTACCACGCCTCTGGGATGATAATAGGGTGTGCTGGTAGTTGGAAAACAACATTGTTAGAGAGACTGAAGGGCATTGACGTGGAAGAAATAAAGAAAAATATCATTTCAACCAGGGGAGTGGATATCCACACTGATTTGTTTAATGTGACAGAAAGCATCCAAGGTATTTTTTATATTGATTGTGATTTAATGCTTTTGTATGATGTACTTCAAATAAAAAAAGCAAATCATTTCATAAGAGTCATGTTTGATCAAATGGTGACTGCTCAATATTTTGTCTAATAATTTGTTCATGTGACGGTAGAAATAAAATGCCCCTGAATTGTAATACTTCCTGAATTGTAATATTTCTCGTTTCCTGTTAAAATCAAAACTTAGGAACTACCATTATATTGGTGGTACCTATCTTGTATTTACAACTCCACAATATCTTTGTATTTACAACTCCACCTGTACAACTCTGAACTGAACAAGCATTCTGAGAGTATTGCATAAGCAATACATGTCCCCTACCGGGTTCCCCTTTTTCTTCAGGATGTCATTTTTTAATGTGCAAAAGTCATGTCCAAGGTTAGACTGAAAAATTTTCAAGTTGTAAATGCCTTAAATCTAATAAAATACTAAACATCAAGACGACAATTAAACTCATTTATCGATCGTCTTTTCCTCGCTTCATATATTTTGTCGACAATCGGAAGTTAGCGCAGTTCAAACACGATCTTAATTAAGCGATTATGAAAAATATTCAAACTGCCATAATTCTGTCAGAAATCAATGAAGCGAAACGAAATTTAAACTTGATCTGTAACTCCTTAAGATACACTCACGTACCAATTACCAAAATTCAGCTCATTATCTGCAAGCGTTTAGAAAAAAAGTGCGGAAAACCAAGTGCCAAAAAATGAATAAAAAAAATAATTAATAAATAACCTAAACTATAATTTCCATCATCCAAGTCCATTTCAATCTCTGAAAATAGATACTTATCTTACAAAATAATGCTGTGTAATGCTATGTAATGCAAGCATTACACTGGATTTTATGAAGTAATGCATTACATTACCATTACATGTAATGCAAATTTTTTGGCATTACACATTACTAGCATTACTTTGAGATCATGTAATGCATTGCAATGCATTACCATTACAATTAGCATTACCCCAAGCCTGGTACCAAAATTCAGCTCATTATCTGCAAGCGTTTAGAAAAAAAGTGCGGAAAACCAAGTGGGAATGAAAAATATTCAAAATGCCATAATTCTGTCAAAAATCAATGAAGCAAAATGAAATTCAAACTTGATCTGTAACTCCTTAAGATACACTCACATACCAAAATTCAGCTTTAATATCTGCATGCGTTTAGAAAAAAGTGCGGAAAACCAAGTGAGACAGACTGACGGGGACGGACAGACGGACGGACGGACGGACGGACGGACTGACGGACAGACGGACGGACGGACGGACGGACAGACGCAGAAGAAACCTATAGTCCCCTCCGGTTTCACCGGTAGGGGACTAATAAAGTTAAATGAAACTTTTACATGATAATTACTACGTATACATACTGTCATTGGGTAGCTCATTCTTTATGTTAAGATAGGACAAATATTTGGTTTTTCAATTTTAAAACAAAGACTTCACTATCATACTCATATGGAAGCTGCCTTGGGATATCATTTCATGAGCTCAATACTCTCAGTACCTCTAGATTTTATTTCTTGAGTTGCAGATTTATATGAAGTAGAATAAATGTCTATTTGTATAAAGTACAGGGACAAGAAAGTTAGAAGGTGTAAAATAAGCATTCATTTTCATTTACAGCAAACTCTTCACGCCAACAGCAACACTTTAAACTTAGACTTGATAAAAAAGATATGAAGCAGAGTGTTCCTTATTACCATGTAGAAAATGCAGCTGATGATAAGGAAACGCAGAAGAAGATGAAACCAGAAGATAATGAGGGCAACGTGGGCAATACGACAGAAGCATCAAGCAGTGGACAGATATCACATGATAATATTGACATTAAAACCACCCCATCCCATGAACCACAGGGGGCCACATCACCAGAAAATGTAGCAGAAGTTATGAAGGAAAGAAAAGATATTCTTCATAGTCAGAATTTTCTGGAAATTTACAGATAGGTGCAGAAGATATTTCAGAAAATCCAGATAAAAGAATCACCATGACTGACTTTGCAGGACAGTGTTCATATTATGCCTCACACCAGATTTTTTTGAGTCCAGGAGCGTTCTTCATTCTTGTGCTGAATATGGAGAAGAATTTTGATGATAAGGTTGGAGAAGAAGTGTGTTGTCAGGAAGGCTCCGTTTACGGGGGATGGACACACAGAGGTAATATTTTGATTATTACATGTATGACCCAAAAGCACCACTGCATCAGATCAAAATTTATGCCATTGATGAATTTAATTGACACACTGTAGAAGTACTACTTTCTGCGGGGTATAAATTTACAATATGTACGCGGTCACAAATTTTCCGCGGAAATTTGTCCAAGGATACTTAATATAAAAATAAGGCATAAAGTGACATTCTTAGAAATACGCGTAATAAATTACTAGTTTTTCAGGACAAATCACTAAATTTGCATCTTCCTAAAATTTCTATTTATAGGGTATAGAGTTTCTCATGTACGTCTGCCATCATTTCCTGCAATGTATCTTAAAAAAAACTCCTAGAGCTGAATGTGTCTGTTTTTCAGATTATCTAGAATTCTGGATGAAGTCCATTCATCAATATGGCAGTGATAAGGCTCCTGTCATCTTGGTTGGTACACATAGTGAGAACAAAACAGAAAAGGTATCATTGTTAAATACTGTTATTTATTGTGTTCTCAAATATACCAGGGTTGTCCAAAAAAAGTAGACAGGGAAAACAGTTTTGTTTCTTTTTGTTGAATTAAATTTTTTTCCTTGTCATAGCAAAGAGTAACATTTTTAGCTCTTCTGAGCCAAAGGCTCAAAGAGCTAATGCTATGGCCATTTGTGCTTTGTGCGGTGTGCGTCGTGCGGTGTGCGGTGTGCGTTAACTTTTTAGAATATGGGCCATAACTCAAGAACCCCTTGGCCAATTAGTGTCAAATTTGTCACAGGGTATCCTTGGCCTAAGGGCTACCTTATATACTAAAATAAAGGTTGGGACCCTTAAACAAGGGGAAATAATCAAGAAACAAAACTGGAAGTACTGGTTGCTAAAAAATCTTCTTCTCCAAAACCACCGGGCAGATTTTCACCAAACATACATACAAGGAGCAAGATATGTTGAAAATTAAAAATTGTTCAAGGCATGACCCTGGGGCAAAGGGCGTGGTCTCAAGGTCACTTCAAAGTTGACCTAAATTTACAAACAATAAAAATGTTTATATTTTGCTTATTATTATGACTAGGATCATCAAATCTTGTAAGTTGATGCATCTCAGGACTTCACATCATGTTAACTCAAAAGTAGGTCACGGTGACTTACTTTTTAAATTTTGTAAGCATTTGTTTCCAAATTGATTTCAAGGCATATTTCAGGCACTTTAAGGCCTATGATCATCAAACTTTGTCAATTGATGCATCTTGGGTCCTTAAACAATATCAGCTTAAAAGTAGGTCACCGTGACCTACTTTTTTGAATCTTATGACTAATTCTTTTTAAAACATTTAATCCAATTATTTCAGTCACTGAGGAGGTTTAGAATCATCAAAACTTGTAAATTGATGCATCTTGGGACCTTAAAACATATTTATGAAAAAGTAAGTCATGGTGACCTACTTTTTAAATTTTGTAAGCATTTGTTTTCAAATTGATTTGAAGGCATATTTCAGGCACTTTAAGGCCTATGATCATCAAACTTTGCCAATTGGCGCATCTTGGGCCTTTGATTAACGTCAGCTTAAAAGTAAGTCACCTTTACCTACTTTTTAAACTTAATGACTAATTCTTTTAAAACCATTAAATCCAATTATTTCAGACACTGAGAGGTTTAGAATCATCAAATCTTGTAAATTGATGCATCTTGGGACCTTAAAACATATTTATGAAAAAGAAGGTCACTGTGACCTACTTTTTGATTTTTGCAGGCATTTGTTTATGAATTGTTTAAAAGGCATGTTTTGTTTACCTTCAGACCTAGGATCATCGAACTTGGTCAGCAGATGCATCTTGTGACTTTAAAAAATGTCAACCCAAAGAAAGGTCATGGTGACCTACTTTCAACATTTTATGGTAATATTTAAGTATCTTAGGTATTTATTGGCTTAGAATCATCAAACTTTGTGAGTTGATACATCTTGGGTTTTTGCAGAGTGACGACCAAAAAGTAGGTCATGGTGACCTTTTTTTGACATTTTATGGCTTTATTTAGGTATCTACAGTACTTATTGGCTTAGAATCATCAAACTTTGTAAGTTGATGAATCCTGGGTTTTCGGAGAATGTTGTCCAAAAAGTAGGCCATGGTGACCTACTTTTGACATTTTGAGGATATATTTTAGTATCTTAGGGAATAATAAAACTTTGTGAGTTGATGCGTCTTGGGTTTTCGGGGAGTGACGACCAAAACGTAGGTCACGGTGACCTACTTTTGACATTTTATGGCTTTATTTAAGTATCTACGGTACTTATTGGCTTAGAATCATCAATCTTTGTTATTTGATGCATCTTGGGTTTTCGGAGAATGTTGTCCAAAAAGTAGGTCATGGTGACCTACTTTTGACATTTTAAGGATATATTTTAGTATCTTAGGTCTTTATTGGCTTAGAATAATAAAACTTTGTGAGTTAATGCGTCTTGGGTTTTCGGAGAGTGACGACCAAAAATTAGGTCACGGTTACCTACTTTTGACATTTTATGGCTTTATTTAAGTATCTTAGGTACTTATTGGCTTAGAATCATCAAACTTTGTAAGTTGAAGTATCTTGGGTTTTTGGTGAATGATGTCCAAAAAGTAGGTCACGGTGACCTAAATTTTGACATTTAAGGCTTTATTTAAGTATCTACGGTACTAACTGGTTTAACTTTGTTTGTTGATGCATCTTTGGTTTTCAGAGATTGTTGACCTAAAAGAAGGTCTTCGTGACCTACTTTTGAATATCTCAAGGACTTATTGGCTTAGAATCATCAAACTTTGTTAGTTGATGTATTTTCGGTTTTCATAGAGTGTAGACA
This sequence comes from Saccostrea cuccullata, assembly GCF_032062105.1. Lineage (NCBI taxonomy): Eukaryota > Metazoa > Mollusca > Bivalvia > Ostreida > Ostreidae > Saccostrea > Saccostrea cuccullata. The sequence goes on along the minus strand of NW_026923388.1, from coordinate 15,227 downwards.
AAACAGTAGGTCACGTTGACCTACTTTTAAAAATCTCAAATACTTATTGGCTTAGAATCTTCAATCTTTGTTTATTAATGCATCTTGAGTCTTCAGAAAACTTCAATCTTAATATAGGTCACTGTGATGAACTTATGGTTTTTTATAGCTTTATTATTAAAAATATTTTCAGTCCTTATTGGCTAAGAATCATCAAACTTTGTCAGATGATGCAACTTGGGTCTTAGAATACTCAGGGTTAGAGGCTTCAAATAGAAGTGATAGATTAATTGTACAATTTATCAGAAGAGCGATTCAAGGCCCTTGGGCCTCTTGTATGATCATGCACTTCAAGCTTCATGATGATATCACATCCTATAAGAAAATTATGAAAAAATAAAGAAAGAATATAAATGTGCACTGTCACATGGAAGCAAACGTAAATTGCGTCTCTTATAACGGCCTGATCTCTTTGTCTGCTTCATTGGCGTGTATTAACATTCAATATTTTTTTTTAAGTGATTGACCACTCTTGAGTAAGGGACGTATTAAAACTCACTGCTGTCCGTTTGTTTTTTATTTGCTTTTTTATGCCCCCTTTCGAAGAAGGGAGGGCATATTGCTTTGCTGCTCTCTGTCGGTTGGGTCGGTTGGTCTGTCGGTCAACTTTGTTTCCGTTCATTTTCTTCGCAACCGTTGCACATACTGAAATAAATTTAGTGTACAGATTTATCACATGAATATCTAGGTCAAGTTTTTTTTGGGTAAGATTGCACCATTTTTGACAGAGTTATGCCCCTTGGAGTTAGAAAAATTTCAATTATTTGCAGTTTCAGCTCATTTTCTTTGCAACCTTTGCACATACTGAAATGAAATTTGGTATACAGATATCACATTAATATCTAAGTCAAGTTCTGTTTTGGGTACGATCGCACCATTTTTGACAGAGTTATGCTCTTTTGGACTTGGAAAAATTCCAATTATTTGCACTTTCCTTTCATTTTCTTTGCAGAGGATGCACATACTGAAATGAAATTTGGTATACAGATTTATCAGATGACCATGTAGGTCAAGATCTGTTTTGGGTACAATTGCGCCATTTTTGACAGAGTTATGCCCTGTTGCAACCACTATTGAAATAAAAACTACTATTGAAATAATTATATCAATAGTGGTTGAGGGTGCATTTCAATAGCAAACATAGTTCGTAACCACTATTGAAATACGACCACTATTGAAATAATTATATCAATAGTGGTTGAGGGTGCATATCAATAGCAAACATAGTTTGTAACCACTATTGAAATACGACCACTATTGAAATAATTATATCAATAGTGGTTGAGGGTGTATATCAATAGCAGACATAATTCATAACCACTATTGAAATACGACCACTATTGAAATAATTATATCAATAGTGGTTGAGGGTGTACATCAATAGCAGACATAATTCATAACCACTATTGAAATATGACCACTATTGAAATAATTTTATCAATGGTGGTTGAGTATGCATATCAATAGCAGACATAGTTCATAACCAATATTGAAATGCGACCACTATTGAAATAATTATATCAATAGTGGTTGAGATCCCTCACTGCTAAATGGCCCTGAGTGCCGGGTAAAGGTCAAACTTTGAAGTCCTTCAATGGTATATGGTGACGTCTCTATATGAGTCGAAAATGGCTGAATGAGGTAAACAACAATCAATCGACGGTGACAGATATATTTTCGTATTTCAAAAGTGAAAATTATTTGAATAGTTCCTGAACCTTATGGTTCTTATATTGAAAGGCATTTTCACCCACTATTGAAATGATTATTTAAATAGTGGTCGTATTTCAATAGTGGTTACTAGCTATGTTTTTTATTGAAATGCACTCTAAACCACTATTGATATAATTATTTCAATCACAGGAGTTCGCGTACCTATCAATTTTACCGAAATTTTCGTAAATAAAAAAGATACGTAATACCTATAATAATAACACAAGGAGTGCAACGGTTGTCCGCGACGCCATGACGTGACGTCACGGGCGGTCCATTTACCCAAAAGGAAAAAAAAATAAATAATCATACACAATTAACTAGAGATAACTATATTGCGTTTAGATACGAGTACAAGTACTTGTACCTACCCGTTTTAAATTTTCTTGAATGTCTACAAACTTGTCTCTGGTTTATTTTCGCATATGACCTCAATCATCTAGATTAGCATTTCAGGCAGTTTTGTTCCTTTTTGGGTAAATGGACGGCCCGACACGTCACGTCATGGCGTCGCGGACAGCAGATATTTGAGCGAAGTTGAGGAGAAATTTCACCGCTGCTGCTGTAAAACATGAGTTTGAAATCTTATGCATTAAGAGCCATAAAGAATAGTCCCTTCCAAAAAGATTGGTTTTTGTCTTATAATTTTCGATTGAATATTCATTGTGCGACAGCTTTGATATTAAGCGAGGGGTACCCAGGTGACGTAAAATGCGTTGCGTTCCTTGTGTTATTATTATAGGTATTACGTTTTTTTTTTTATTTCCTGAAATTTTCGGTAAAATTGATAGGTTCGCGAACTCCTGTGATTTCAATAGTGGTCGTATTTCAATAGTGGCTACGAACTATGTTGTTATTGATATGCACCCCAACCACTATTGATATAATTATTTCAATTGTGGTCGTAATTCAATAGTGGTTATGAACTATGTCTGCTATTGATATGCACCCTCAACCACTATTGATATAATTATTTCAATAGTGGTCGTATTTCAATAGTGGTTATGAACTATGTTTGCTATTGATATGCACTCCCAACCACTATTGATATAATTATTTCAATAGTGGTCATTTTTTCAATAGTGGTTGCAACAATGCCCTTCTGGACTTGGAAAATTTCCAGTTTGATGGGAGGGGGCATAAGTGTCTTACAAACATCTCTTGTTTAAGCAGATTCAATTTTCAGTCAAAATTTAGTCGAAAGATCGCCTTACATTGTAGACAGCAGAGAATACACATTGTTTGTCGTTGTTCGCGGTCCAGATTGTCCCCAATTATTTGCGTTTAACAAACAGAACTCTAGAACATTTAACTATTTTTTGGTTTAGAGGAAAAACTCTCATTGAATCTCATGCTATTTAAAAGTAAATTCTTTATTAAAATTTAGTGTTAAATGTCACTTCTATACTCTTTTTTCCTGTCTTTGATGTACATAAACCATATCTAAAACAATTTATAACATCTCCGTGCGCCGGTTACGCGTTTGACGACGTCATTTTCATCAAACTCAATTTCAACGATACTATGAAAATCATGACACTAATCGTCTATTTCTGATGATATTTTTATGAAATTTTGACATATTATTAAGATTTTGATTCTTGTTTCAGTGATTTAAATTTAATTTCAATGTATTGCATAGTATTAAAGAATTTAAAGCAAATGTAATAGTTATATGCGTAAATTATTCCGAATTTAGTCCGTGCGCTGACAGGCCTTATCGGCCTTCATATAAATTGTCCTAATATTATTAATATGAAAGATATGTATTTAAAAATTCACAAGTTTAAAGAACATTGACTGTATTATGTCTATGCAAAATTTGGTAAGATTTGGTTGCATGTTAAAAAAATTATGAACATTGTCTACAACTTTTTGGGACAACCTTCGTATAACTTTGTCATGGTTTTTCTGATTTGTAAATATTTAATATACACTAGAAGTACTTTTTTTCGCGTGGTATTAATTAACGCTATGTACGCGGTCACAGATTTTTCGTCAAAAAAATGTGCAAGCATACTTATTATAAATGTAAGGCATGTACAGTAAAACACGGTTATAGCGAAGTCCTGGGGACCTGTTAATTTAATTCGCTATATCCGTGATTCGTTATATCTGCATAACAAATTCGTATAACCATATATAGCGAATTTGCAATATGCATGTTTTCCTTCAAGTATTACTATCAAATATGTTAGGGAAACAAATATTACAAAACATACCTTCGATAACTAAGGTTTTATTATGAATTGAATTTTATATACAAATGCTGAGAAAAAAATAAAGTCAGTTCAATCATTCAAATTTTGAAATCTTTGACGGTTCGTTATATAAGATGTATAATTCATTATATCTAACCTCAACGGGACTCAAAATCAGTTCGCTATATCCGTAAATTCGTTATATCAGAATTCGTTATAACCGTAAAAGTTTACAAAGATTTGTTAAGAATTTTCTTCCCAGAAACACTTCGTTATATCCGTGAATTTCCTATATCCGTGTTCGTACTAAACGTGTTTTACTGTAGTGACAGTCTAAAAATCAGCATAATTTTCTACCCATGGATTAATCAGAAATTAAGATTCCGTGGAATTATGAATGTGGAAAAAAGTATGTTTACAGTAATATATACAGGTAAACATGTGTTTCATAAACTCTTTGGGAACAAAACATTAACAAACATTGTATGATAATGAACATTATTTTACTATGACTAATCTGTAAGTACAAAATAAAACAAGGAATTTGTTTTCATTAGGAAAAAGAATTGTTTTTCCGAGAAGTATGGAAGACTCTTGACAGGAAGAAGAAGTCTTTGCAAAAACATATTGATGTGAAACGGCGATTTGCGGTCGAATTCCATGACAATGAAAGCATTGAAAAACTTAAGCTGTCCATTGCTGATGTCGTGTGCAAGATTGCTCACTGGGGTGAAGAGCTTCCACAGTCATGGGCTATGTTTGAAACATTCCTTCAGGAAAAGAAATTTCCCAAGATTTTGAGTAGGAGTGAACTTGAGATGTTCAATGAAATATTGCCAGAGGGAATAAAGCTCCAAATTTCTGATATGAGTCCCATGCTGCAGTTCTTCCATGACATCAGAGAAATTATACACTTCAATCACCAGTTCCTAAATAAAGTTATCTTCCTCGATGTTCAGTGGTTTGCAGATGCATTTAGAAATGTTATAACAGATAAAAACCATGCACAAGAAGATTTATTTGAATTTGCCTCAGAATGGGACAAATTCAATGAAACTGGAGAGTTAGATGAAGCACTACTCTCTGCCATATGGAGAATGAACAACAATGGTTACCTTGAGCACAAAGAGGATATCATGATGTACATGGAGAAGTTAGGACTCTTAGCTAAAATGAGCGACAAAACATGGTATGTCCCGTGTATGAACAAGATGCAATTTCCAGTAGACTGCTTCTCATCATACCCTGCCTCCTCCATCCTTTGCTACACGTTTGGTATTCTTCCTGTGGAAATTTTCCATCGCCTTGTAGCAACATGCATGCAGATTCCTTGGGAGATTTTTTCAGATGAAGAAAGAGGATGCATTTTCCAGAAAACAGCCATTTTAGTGTTTCATGACCAGCACCATAATATTCTGCTTGGAATGACTCAAACAGAAATTCAGGTGCAAGTGTTTGTTGTGGAGGGAGAAGTTAATGTTTCAACCTGTCACCAGATTAGAGAAAACATTGAGCGTATATTACACAACCTCTCCAACACGTTCCAAAAAAAGTCAGATTTCCAGGTTGAATTCAAATGCAAATCTACTGGTTTTTGTGACAGTAAAGAAAGCGCAGTAATAAGTGAGTCTAAGTTTTTCAAAGAAACTTTTCAGTGTCCATCCTGTCCGGCAAACAAAAAGCACCGTATCATCTCAGAAGAAATTAAAAAATATTGGGAACAGGTAATTCCTCTGCAATACATGATACTACATCAATACAGAAAACATACATTTGGCAAATGTAAACCAATTTATCAACTCTGATAATTTTATATTGAATAATGATACGACATTAAGATCATAACAACATTCAAATTTGATTTATTCATTAAATACTGTTTCCACTTATATCCATTTTAGGATATTAATGTCCAAGAAAAATATAGTTAAGATTTCATTTAATTTTCTATGTTTTTTCACAGACAAACCAGAGTAATCCTAGCACTTCCAAAGCTTCTGGACAAGATCTAGAGGGTCGATCCAGATTTGCCAAACTTGGAATGGCAACAAACGATGTCTTAAATCAGGCCTACAGAGATATTCTAGAATCAGAAGTCCCTCCCTCTGATATTGAAAACAAGGTGAATTCATTATCAAGCAAAGAAAGGAAGAATTTAAAGTTGAATCCAGATCAAGAAGATTTATTGAAAAAAGCAAAAAATACTCTATATAAGGAATTCGATATTTCCTTTACATACAAAATCATAAGAAACATTTGTTTAACGATCCCTAAACCAACAAAAGGAAAATGGGGAGAAGAGCCAACAGCAGCTGAGGTGACAGTGGGTGATGATATCGAAAGAATTAGGTTAATACGAAATAGATTGGCTGCACACGTGAGCTCAGCTTCTACCCCTCAAAAAGAATTCAACGACACCTGGTTAATGATGTCAGATATCTGTCAAAGATTGGAAGCCTTCACTGGAAAGATATACTTGGCTGAACTTAATAATATTAAAATACTGACCTTGAAAAGGGAAGACGAAGAATCTATTATACAAAAGCTTAACATGGAACATCACAAAATGTTAAAGACTCTCATGTCAGATATGCAAGAAATGAAGTTAGATGTAAAAGATATTAAAAAAGCAGTTATGAAGCCAGAGAACACAGGTTAAATGAACAATGCGTAAGACCTACAGTGAAAATCTTCAGTAAATACATGTGTGCAACTTCAATGCTTATCTCAGCGAATTTTTCATTGACATCATTGATATTTTGCAATATACACCGAAGTAGGCATGGGAATTGGCCATCCAAGAATGCTGTTGAAATTTAAAGATATATGTGAGGTTTACGAAGCGTTGCCTTCTTTTTGCGGTATGGGAAATTCCTGGGTACATAAAAAAAGAAATAAAAATTCTGGACAATTTTGAGATTTTCAGAAAGTGCTTGAAAAACTTTACCTAAAATACAGATTGTTTATTCGTTTATCATTAATATTATTAAGGTCTTCCGTCTCCAACGGAAGACCTTCTTGTTATTCTTCGGTTTCTTTTTCCCTATTATTATTATTATTATTTTTTTTCTTACCGATTTTGTGCACGCGATTTCTCAGAAACGGCTGGACCAATTCTCACCAAATTTTCATATCTGATAGATATTCATCTGAACCTTGTCGGAAATTTTTCGTACGTACGTCGTCACTTCCGGTCGAGAGATATGGACGATTTACTGATTTTTAGAGGGTCAGCTTGTCCTGAGATCTCCTCCTAAATGACTTAAGATATCGACTTGAGATTTTCAGTGAAGGTATAGGAAGGATGATAGATGTGACATTTTGCATATAGAGCTTTCCAGGTAAGAAGGCATCGACCTCACCTGGTCTCAAAAAATAGCCTCATACTCATCTCGAAAAATTGACACGTTTTCTTTTTATATCTTTTTACCTGTTAATATTTTGTTAGGACATATATAATAAAAAATGTTCAATATAGTAAGACCTTTCATTTGATATCAATTAAACGGGGTTAGTTCTTCAAATTAGGGGCATAGAGGGGCCAAAAGTCTCTTGTCTTTAATTTTTTTGTTTTTCAATATTTTCAAATGATATTAGTATAGTTGATAGAAACATTTCTTATTAGGCTGAATATATAATTCGTTTGTAAATTTATAAATTCAAACTCGAGATATTAACATTAAAAAATCTGAAGCGGGAACTAAATGGCGGCGGTCTCTGTCAATTCCGATATTTCGCAATAGCGGTTAACAGAGGCAGCCGAGCGTTTGGTTGAACGAAAGTAACATAAGGAGCGATGAAATGTAAAGGGATACTTGGATTGTCACGTCGTAGGTTCGTTGCAATTCTGTGTCAAACTACATTCATAATCCAAGGTCTCCTTACAACTTTTCTTTAATTGGTTTTGGTTGTTTCTCAAAGAAGAAAAAAGAAACGAATGTGCAAATGTGCAAATTAAGTACGCATCGATGATATTATCTAAATCAAAAGAGAAAAAGGCATGATTCCATGATGTTTTATAAAAGATCATAGTCAAAGTGATATCTCATCTTATCGAAAATTCGGACGGAAGACCTACTCGTTGCTTGCAACGAGATCGTTTCTAGTTTTTATTATTATTTTATAATTATTCATTTTTTGCTCTATTTTTTCCTCATGAGAAGTATTGCTTAATATCTTTAGTCATTAATCGCAATAATGCGTCGATCTGAAAGTTTTGAATGTTTTCAGCTTCCTCTTCATCCTTGCTGAACCAATCTAAAATTTGGCATGTAGATTTAATACAGGAAGAGGTTCAAAATTATGAATTTTATGGTCCCTGTCCGATCCTCTTCGGAACTTGCGAATTGAGCTAGAACTATCACTTTCTAAATCTGGTTCTGTACTTTTGGATATCAATCAGTCAAACAATTATTGTAATTTTAATAAGTATTGAGCACGTAATCAAAATCTTGAAATTCATGGCCCAGGACTTTGGGCTGAGGATGACGCTCTTGTGATGATGTATAAACTGTAGTAAAAGTGCACATATGTTTCTCAGTCGCTCTGCATATTAAGAAGATAAGGTTAATTTATAATGTGGAGCATGTTTGCTTCTATATGTCTCCATATGAGTGAAAAATTCTTTTAAGGGACGGTAATAGGAACAGTCAATCAATCTAAACTTCGATTGGCAACAAACGATGGGTCTAAATCAAGCATCCAGAGATATACTGGAGATGGAGGTTCTTCCTACCTTTGTTTATAATAAAGTACATGTAAAAGCATCAACAAATTCTCTCATTGATCTCAAAGATTGACACATTTGTTCTGCTATTCCCAAACCAACTAAAGAAAATGGAGAGTGGGGCATTCAACACAAAAAGAAACAGTGGGAGATGATATCGAAAGAATTGGGTCAGTCCGGAACAATTGACGCAAACTCGGCTTCCACCTCCCAGACAGAATTTGAAGACACCTGGTCATTGATGGCAGATATTTGCCAAAATTGGAAAACTTTCACTCGAAAGACGTTATAAGAAAGGAAACTGATGATGCTATTATTGAAAGAATTAAAATGGAAAATCACCATGAAATAAAATGGCAATACTGTCTGATTTGTAAGATATTAAAACAGAAGTATTGAAGTTTGAAAGCAATAATGAAGCAAATTAAGAGTATTATTCATAGAACGTATGACTAGAATGAATGTGTAAATCACTAAACTAGTCTTTATTGAATAGCAATAATTTTGTTTGTAGGATTGGATTCTTATATGTGACTTGTATTGAGAAGTTAATCAAAGCTCCAGAATTTTACACACTTAGATATTGTAATATTGTTATCATAATTCTGGAACTACTGATATACAGAAAGGATGCTAGAAATTTGAAAGAGGGCGTATAAGGCGTGTACAATCCCCCGCTCTGAGACAAAATGTTTCTCAATTTTCAAAATTCACAGAAAAGTTATATTTTTCTAAAATCATGTTCTCAGTAATGTCATCTTCAAAACATTTTATTATTTTATTTTACTGAACGACTTATCATTTGATAATCTTTATTTCAAAGTTGACAGTTCAGCATATTTAGTGGAAAATGGGTTTAATTAATAGATCTATAAAAAACGAATTTTGAACATGAATGGGTAAAGTCTCCATTTTTCGTGAATGCTTAAATGATGGAAACGTAAATGTGAAATCTATTATATTTGTTCAAAAAATGGAATCTGAACCCATTCTATATGAAAATCGAACTTTTCTGAAAAAATTAACGCTTCAACAAACCCGTTCATTTAAATCACACTGAAAGACATCAATAATGCATATACTTCGTAGTGTAGTGGTTAAAGCTGTTGGTCTGGGACCAAACCTGCGCTATGGAGAGTGTTCGAATCATATGTGAAGCTTTTTCTTTTCTGAAAAATATGAGTGAAAAATAAATTATTAATAAATTACTGAAACAATAAAATACAGAATTTGACGTGTAAAAGATTATATAAACCATAAAAATTTTGAAAAAATACTATTTTTTGGAATTGAGAAATGTCTTTTTTTCAGAGCGGGGGATTGTCCTCGGCTTGTACGCCTCCATTCTTAGGTGTATTACTCGTGAAACCTATGACTACATGACTACATGAATGTGTGTATCACTAACCTATTAATTATCGAATAGCAATAATTTTGTTTGTAGGATTGGATCTTTATATGTGACTTGTATTGAGAAGTTAATCAAAGCTCTAGAATTCTACACATTTTAATATTGTTGTCAGAATTCTGGTGCCAAAGATTACAATGAATTTATCCTTTCTTTACAAGAACCCAAAGATAGAGAGAAATTCGAAGAAAAAGGCATAGGAAAGTCACATTTCAAGAAATATCAGAATGCAAATAATCTTGCATTTACTGTAAATATTGTGTACTCAATAATTTTGCTATGCTAATGAACTGTAGAAGGATTCAGTATTTTATTATGCCTTGTGTCATGAGGTCATTGTATTTATCTTTGTAAATGATATTGCCAAAGCAATGTTCGTTATTTAAGCAAGATTATTCTTCCATTGCGTGTAATGCGACCTGTATTATTCTCAAGTTGTTTTGTTCAAATTACTAGTACAGTGTATGCTCCAAAACCTGTAAAACCACTTTTAGACTTGATAACCCCAACCAAAAAAAATACTACAGTAAACTAAAGTTTGATACTATACTTAACTATAACATCAATGTAAGAATTTTGATTTACTATAGTGAAAACTTTGGAACTTTAATTTACCACAATGAAGAAAAAATTGATTTATAGCAGACAAAACTTTGAACATTGATATGCTATACTAGAAAAATTAAAACCTTGGATTACTATGGTAAAAACAAACTGAAATCAATCCGGTACAATTGTTTATTATTGTTACAATAGTACACGTAAACTTTAGTTTATTATAGTATTTTTTTGGTAAGGGAAGAATGTTTTATGAATACCAAGATAAAAGAATCTGTGGGGATTAGGCGAGTCATTTCCCAAAGGGGTTTCATAGCTCTGTAGGCAAATCGGAATTTCATAGACGTAATATTTACCTAAGCATTTAAACTTTGTACAGCTCTGTCCAAATAACAATATTTATATTTTCAATAAACTTCTACTATGATTCTTTACAAAATAAAATGCAGTTCACTTTTTAATGAACTACAAAACATATGTACCACGAATAAGCATGGATATTTCTCTAGATTGTTACGTCATAATATATACCGCACTTGATATAAAAACATATAGTACACACTGTTTTGCTTTTAAAATGGTAGCTGAATGGCGTAAATTTATGGCAAGTCATCAAAACAAAAATGTAAATATAAATGTAAATATAAGAAATGAATTGAATTTTTAAAAATTCATGAGGTATTTGAGCTACAACGCTTCACGTCGGCATATTTATCATGAAGCGCTGACGCGCTTCATGAAATATGCCGGCGTGAAGTGTAGTTCATAACCTCATGAATCTTTAAAAATTTAATTCATTTCTTAATTACTATATTTTCAAACCTTCAGATTATTGTTACGATTCGACTTAGTCGTTTCCCATGTACATGCTTTCGACAGCATTTGCATCCAACGGATATAAGTACATGTACTTGGGAATGTATGAAAGCATTTGTTCTGGACTGACTTGGTACTACCACGGTACCTTTTCTTGCATTACGAATTACGCATTTTTATGTGATTTTCCAGCAGACACAAAAGGAAGTTGTATACTAGATCTACTGATAGAATTATCTTTTGGCGCACACTGTACTAAAGACTTGGCATTTATTCTTCATTTGGTATAGATTTCACTTTTTAGCTCACCTCGGCGAAGTCGAGATGAGCTTATGTTATATTCCCGGCGTTGGTGTCGGTGTCGGCGTCCCAGGTTAAAGTTTCAGGAGCAAGCCCATTCCCAAGTTACCATAAGCCCTACCTGGACCAAACTTGCATGGATGATGCATCTAGGGATGTACACTACCAGACTTGCTTTTGATGCTGGATCTGACCTACATTTTCTAGATGAGTGACCAGGTTAAAGTTTTTTTGGAGCAGGTTAAAGTTTTTGGAGCAAGTCCATTCCCAAGGAACTATAAGCCCTAAACGGACCAAACTTGCATGGATGATGCATCTAGGGAGGTACACTACCAGACTTGCTTCGGATGCTGGATCTGACCTACATTTTCCAGATGAGTGACCAGGTTAAAGTTTTTGGAGCATGTCTATTCCCAAGGAACTATAAGCCCAACCTGGACCAAACTTGCATGGATGATACATCTAGGGATGGACACTACAAAACTTGCTTCGGATACTGGATCTGACATACATTTTCCAGTTGAGTGACCAGGTTAAAGTTTTTGGAGCAGGTCCATTCCACAGGAACTTTAAGCCCTATTTGGACCAAACTTGCATGAATGTCTAGGGATGGACACTACCAGACTTGCTTCGGATGCTGGATTTGACCTACATTTTCATTCCCAAGTAACTATAAGCCTCTACCAGAAACAAACTTGCATGGATGATGCATCTAGGGATAGACACTACTAGACTAGCTCCGGATGCTGGATCTGACCTATATTTTCATTTCAAAGTATAAGCCCTTGCCATGTAAGGGGTTAAACACAACTTGCAAGAATATTGTTGTTGGGATGAATACTAAATATTAAGAAAATATGAGGTGAGATTTGCATTACTTAAACTTATAACATTCCTCGAGGTGAGCTTTGTAATCTTTGATTACCTATGTTTTCATCTAGTTGATATTCATGTTCTATCAAATATGTTTTCATGGGTTTGGAGATGGTACATGTACGCTTAACCTTTCCTTTTATCTGTTATTGTATACAGAACAGCCATACCATGCTGGTATACCCATGATTTTTTTTACATTTCAGTCGTGTAATGTTGTCTCGAACTGAATGCATTTAAAATGTTATATATCTTGAAACCTTGTTTATTATAGGAAATATATTTATTGAGCGTAAATAAATTCATTATCTTATTATATTTATTTTGTTTTTAGCGAAAAAATATATTTATCTAAAATTCAACCTGAGATTAAAAAGAATCATAATACGATTCGAACACTAGCGACATATAATTCGTAGGTGGTTCAACATTGCTGCTATGACCACTGAGCCACGAAGTCGCACATACATAGCTCTTTAAATAACAATCAGTTCTATATGTATAGCAAACACACATAAAGCTGGAGTTTCTGAGAAAATGTTCCGAACTTTAAGTCTAGGTAAACAAATGTTTTATATAGAGTGGGTCTTCGTAACATTTTGTTGAAAATGGTGACAGATTCATCATTTCATATCCTTTCAATATTTGTTTACCAAAAATGGTACGAAGACCAACTCTATATAAAAAGTATAATTTTAACATTCCATTTCTATCATTAGCTCACCTGAGTTTTTCTGATCACACTTTGTCCGTCGTCCGTCAGTCTGTCCGTCTGCCTGTCTAGCTGTCCGTCCGGCTATAGGTAATCAAATTTTTACATAGAAATATACAGGAAATATACAGGGAAAAAATTTAAAATCTTCTGCTCAAGAACCACTGGGCCAGAAAATCTTGGGGATCGGGCGGGGTCAGAATAGGTAATAAAAGTTATAACATAGAACTGTATAGGACAAAACTTTATAAAATCTTCTTCTGATCGAAAAACCACTGGGCCAGAAAAGCTTAAACTTATGTGGAAGCATCCTTAGGTAGTGTAGGTTCTAAACTGTTCAAACCATGATCCCCCGGGTTTTTGGCGGGGCCACAATTGGGAATCAGATTTTTACATAGAAATATATAGAAACATCTTTAAAATCTTCTCAAGATCACAGGGCGAGATAAGCTGAAACTTATGTGGAAGCATCCTTAGGTAGTGTAAATTTTGCATGACCCCAGAGGGTTTGGCGGAGCCACAGTAATGAATCAATTTTTACGTAGCAATATATAAGAAACAAACTCTTAAAATCTTGTTCTCAAGAACCACTATTGTGACATAGGGGTGTACGACAAGGCCACAATAGGTGTAACAAGGGAGGAAATCTGGTAAAGAACATCATCACCAAAGCTACTCAGGTGATAGATGTGGCCTCTGTGTTTTTACGGTTACTTCATCCTGGTACTATTTTAGTGGAATAATGAAGAAACAATTCCTAGGGCATTTGATTCAGGTTTTACTGTATGCAAGTGGTTATAAATAATTCCTAAATTTACAAATAAGTGGAAATTGTAAGACTAATTAACTCACCCTGAGCCAAAGTAATGAACGTTTCTGATCACATTTTGTCCGTCGTTCGTCCGCCTGTCTATCTATCTGTCCGTCCGTCTGTAAACTTTTCTCCTTTTCGACTTCTTCTCAAGAACCGACCGGCCAATTTTAACTATATATAGGTGCAAAGCATCCATGGGTGAAGAGAAATTAAAACTGTTGAAATGAAGGGCCAAGTCCCCTTTAAAAGGGAAGATCAAGAAAAGACAAAAATAGGGTAGGGTCATTAAAAAACTATCTTCTCAAGGATACGAAACAATTCCTACCAGTCTTGCTTAGAATGCTGAATTTGACCTACATTTACCGTGGAAATGAGTAAACAGGATAAGGTTTTTGATGCAGCTCCTATTTTGTATTGTTCTATGGACTTTGATATTGAATACTGCTCGTTATCTTTTCTCCATATCCTTCATACCAAATAACTATGATCCCTATATGTTGAACAAACTTGCATGGCTGATAGATCTACATCTAATAATATGATGCACACTGATGGGCTTGCCTTGGATGCTGGATTTGACGTACATGTTCTGAATTAAAGGATAAAGGTTTTAGAACAGCTTTATCCTAAAGAAGGACTTCGGCTAAAAGCCCTTCGTGGACAAAACTTTCAAGGAAGATGTACTCCTAACGATGAATACTAATGGACTTGTTTTGACTGCTGGATCTGACTTCAATTCCAAGATAATGGACCAGGTAAAAGTTATGGTTGTAGGTTTATTACAAAGAAACTATAAAACCTACATTAACCAACCTTGCGTGGATGTTGCATCAAGAGATGAACACTCACAAATTGCTTCAGATTGTGGATTTGAATGACATTTCAAAACTTTTTGAATAATTTGTTCCTGATAGACAAAGTTTTAGATAAGTCTGTTCCAAAGTAACTGCTAGCCATGTCAGATCAAAATTGCATAAATTTCGTATTTGTAGAGCTTAATGTCGGACGTTGCCTTACTTACAGACAACATTTGTTGATCTCTGTAATCTCTGATTACCGTTTCTTTT
>NW_026923387.1:0-21100 GCF_032062105.1 Saccostrea cuccullata | reverse complement strand
ACAAGAAGCACACGTCGGCAGGAGATGCTCACTCCTCCATAGCACCTGATCCCACCTCTGATGTTTCGGAGATCTGTGTTTGCTCTGCTCTTATTTTTGTTTTGTATTGTTTTATGGACTTTGAGATTGAGTGC
Source organism: Saccostrea cuccullata (assembly GCF_032062105.1). NCBI lineage: Eukaryota > Metazoa > Mollusca > Bivalvia > Ostreida > Ostreidae > Saccostrea > Saccostrea cuccullata. The sequence goes on along the minus strand of NW_026923387.1, from coordinate 20,966 downwards.
TGTTCGTTGTCTCCATATCCTTCATGTATTATCAAATTTTGTTGTTGCGATAAAATCACGTTTCTCCCCGCTAAAATATCCAAATATTAAACAGATGTGTCAGATTTTGTAGTTTTATCTATCTCAAGTTCATTGGGATATAGCGAATTGACATAAGAATGGACATAATGCAACAGTATTCAAGATCAAAAGTCTATAACAATACAAAATACTCAGTAGGAGCAGAGCAAACACGGATCTCCAAAACTTCAGATATGGGGTCAGGTACCATGAAGGAGTTAGCACCCCCTGCCGACCGGTCACACCCGCTCTTTGCTCCTTGCCATGATCGGGAAATATCGGAAAAAGTCCGTTGTTAATTTAGTGTATAAATAATGGTCTTACAAGTTGTATAAAATACGTCAGTCAGTACTTGACTCAAATTATTACTTGTCATTTGATAAATTGTATTTGCTGACAAGGTCAGTGTTTCGACCATAGAATGACTTTTAACGAAACTGCTGAAATTCTTGTTTCATCAACTTGTTTGTCAATAATTTATCTCGTTTTAGAAATTGCTCATACGTAAAACATGTTCTTGCGTATCGAATAAATTCAGATATATAAACTCCGTATGCAGAGGATGAAGGTACTAGTATATTGCTGCATAAGGAAGGGAAGTTGACTATTGAAAAAAAGTCATCACGTTTTTCATAGAGTTTGGTTGTTAGATTGCCATGAACGTCTTTTTTAAGTAAAATATCTAAATATTAAACGGATGTCTCAGACTCTGTGGTATCTTTTATCACAAACTAATCCGGAGGCTTGGGGGGGGGGGGTACGAGTAAGAGTAAGTTGAATACTCTGTAACTTGTCCTGTTCCAAAGTGTGTACGTCAGCTTGTCCAAAGTACACTCCAGTGTGTGTTCCAGTCTGCATAAAAATTTGCAAAAACTTAAAAAATTGAATTTTAGTTGTCGAGATACAAGACTGATTTAGAGCTCCAAACCTTTCTTATGTAAACAGGACTTGTGTCATGTTTTTGTTTACATAGGTTAAATATGTTTATATATATTCGTTCAGAGCAGATTCTTTAATAAAGAACTTAATTCTAAATATTATTAGACACATCTAGTGATTTATTGAATCTTGTTCTGTTATAAATGATATTTTCTATATGTAAACAAAAACAAAGCACGAGTCTTGTTTACATTTTGAAGAATTTTAAGTTCGGTATCTTCTTTGTAAATCAACAAATGATATTCAAATTTTTGCTGATCATTGAATTGCCTTAATTAGGAATTGTGAACATTATAATTGGTTTTAAAAAAATCAGTTGAAACTGTGTCCATGTCCCTTTAACAGATGGATATAAGATAAGTAAATTGGTGAATATGCTTCCTCCATAAGATTTACCATCATCATTTAATAATTAACTGTATAAAACGAAGTCCCCTTTCGCAGTAGGTGCTGGCACGAAAAAGGAATCCCTCCCTGCTCAATGGCCCTAAGTGCCGAGCATAGGTCAAAATTTGCAGCCTTCCACTGGCAAGTGGTGGCGACTCCATATGAGTGAAAAATTCTGGAGAGGGGCGCTAAACAGCAAACAAACAATTATATTATTTAAAAAGTTTTTAACACGATCTATATTTTTGAGGCATCAGCTCATACTACAGTAGATATAACATGTGCACATTTTTCACGAAGAGGTGGTATCTCTAATTTATTGATTTTACGACCTAGTACATACAGTTTTATATATTCTTTATGTGGACAAGTATATTTCCAACAGTTAATGAGAAATAGATGTTGATAACTACCGCTAGCTCGTTCCCCATACACGTCAACGTTTACTGCCTTACATATTCGTTTTTAGTGGTCATTGGCTCAAAGGAGTGGAATTGATAATTCGTGATGAAAAAAAAAGAATGAAGTATTTTGCTGTGATTGGTATTTCTCTGATGTTTAATCATCCTTGTTGTAAAAAGTACAAAAGAAATCTCTTTATCGCTGTCTAAATTTGTTTTTTCGATTTTAATCGGAGTTTTATTCATACCTTTGTATAATTGATACAATTGAATGACACTTGTTTTTTTTCTGTATTGGTGGGATACAGAGGTTGGATGTTTCAATTAAGCGCAGCTTATTGATGTGATATGTTTGAGATAAATAACTTTGAAATGAAATTTTTATTTGTCTATGCATTATGATCTTAACTAAGACGTAAAATTAGAACATGAAAAAGTGTAATCATGCTGAATAGTCCAATCAAACTATATAGAAATAGACTAGATTGGACACTAGACATTGAAAACATTGATGGTTGTATCAAAAGCAAAGGACTAGTTATTAAAAGTCAATACATGGATAGTAAGCGTCCGATTGAACAAACATAAAACTTGGATCTGTTACCATGCAAGAGTAAGCATCCCTTGGGATCGGTCATGCGTGTAATTTTAAACCCCTAATCAAGATCGAATAAACGAAGAATCCGTAGATATAAATAAATGAATAATGAATTAATGGCTCAAGTATTTACATAAAAACAATCCACCTGCAAACAAGTCTATTTCCATCATAGAATTCATACCGGTAGAATATGATGAGTTAAGATATGATTTTCGAGATTACTTTTTTTAGCATCTTATTTGTAAGTGTCTTGCAACTGTAAATTATGCTCGCGCATATCGATTTAACAAGGAGAGATAAATTGTCATATCCTTCGCTTGAAAGGCCGGGATTTACAGTTTATCACTGACCACACCTCCGTCCGTAATGTCTTTGGGTACCCATCACTTCTCCTCAACTCCTCTTATACCACCGAGTAAAATTTTATAAAATCTTTGTTACATTGTGTCATTATGACCTCCTATTTTACTTTTTGATAAGACACATATTTTGGGTTTCCCATAGCAAAACATGGACACTACTATTCTTTCTATCATATTGAGGAATATCCATTTTCTATTCCGCAATTCCTCCTGTACCACTGAAAAAATTCAACGATACTTTTATAGGTTCTTTATAACTTACTGCCATTGTGCACCTTCTATTTTTCTTTTTCATCTGACTCTTATTTCCTGGGCCTCTCATAGCAAAACATTTACTTTGCCATTATAATCATATGGGAGGGGAGGGGTATAATTTTGTACTTCTATGTTTTTTTTTAAAGATAAAAGTGGTGAAGACTGGTATTTTATATTCTCTCGTTTTATTGTTATGTAGCTATGAAAGACAAATACATCGGCCTTATGCATCCTGTTTGCTTCCTGAACTTTTATCTTTTTTACAGAAAACAATATTAATATTTATTGCATACTAATATAATTTACTTTCTAGTCTTTAAGAGAAAAAAGGATACATTTTACTATTTCAAATACATGTCCAGAATATTCAGGTAATTTCGGTGCAAAGTGCAAAGTCCGAAAAACTACTGGTTAGAATGTTGTCCTTGTCAAGATCGGGAAACATCGGAGAAATTCCATTAACAATTCAGTGTGCAAATTATACCTAATGATATGCATGAAAAACGTCAATGCATTTGACTGAATGATAAATTGTATTTGCTGACAAAGTTATTGCATTGACCATAGAACTTCGAAATGAAGACTTTTAACAAGAATGTTAATATTCTTGTTATATCAATTTGTTTGTAACTTACCTCTTTTTAGAAACTACTCATACATAGAACATATAATGTAATCTATGACTAATATGCATGATATTTCACAGTTAAAATATTGCATAGAAAAGTCTGGTATTTACAAGAATTTAAATAAAAATATAATAAATATGCGAGCATATGATAGCATAAATAGACAAAGGAATACCAGCAAGAAGGTAAATAATGCATGTTTTTATTCTCATGTAGTTATTCATTAAATTGAACCTTAATATTTGATTACTTATCGACGCTTTTCACTGCATTTTGATTACCAGTGGCACATGCAACGCACGTTATAAAATTGATTAAAATGATTATTGCATCATTAAATGTCTTAGTACAGCCTTTCAAAGAAAAAAAAAACAAAAAAAAAAATCTGAAAACACACATACACAAAGAAACCCAAAGAAAATCATTACATGTATCAAACTTTAACAGAACTCTTTTGTTCATAACAATAGTGAACTAAATAATTCAAATATTTTATTCAAAGGAATCAATTTTTGACAATTCTTAGAACTTTGATCGTACATTTCATGTCCAAATTATTATAAAAAAAATTTCAAACCTCAATAGCGGATGATAGTTGACCTGGTTCTGAGATTTTAATCAATTTGGGTAATCCATTTACACGTCATGTTTTACATTTTGAATTATTGAATTTTGTACAATGAATATTAAAATTCACTGAGATCATTATTATTTGCATAGAAATCGAAACTCGAAATGTCGGTTTTCACAGAGTTCAGATAAAACTATGATATTACACAGTGCAAAATGATAAATTGTCAATACTGATTGATAATAAAATCACTTCTGCATGTAAAGTAAATGATAAGAATATATTTTTTATAAAATGAAGTATAAAATATATAATAATAGGATATACAATTATGATTTAAACAGAAAATAAAAACCTTGGTTTGTTAAAAATATTAACAACAAACTGGATAACATTCCATTAGTCCCTGAAGTCAAATCTTTGCTTGGTTTATTGCGGTCGTCTTCCAGAAATGAGATTGTTGAATCTGTAGATTTCGATGAAGAGAGCTTGGCCTCAGTAACTGTTTCTGTATTGTTACATAAGGGTAAATCTGTAGATAAAACATAAAACATTCGGTCGCTATAAATTACTAATTGATTCTACATTATGAACCATTTTTCATTATTACTAATCTTAATTCTTACACCATCAAGAAGGATATGGAGATAACGAACAGTATTCAATCTCAAAGTCCATTAAACAATATACAAAATCAGAGCAGAGCAAACACGGACCTCCGAAACATCAGAGGTGGAATCAGGTGCCATGGAGGAGTGAGCATCCCCTGCCGACCGGTCACACCCGCCGTGTGCTCGTTGTCAAGTCAAACAAGCAACGTTATTATGACAAATTTTAAGTCAATGATATTGAAGGTGTTTGAAAATATTCTTCTTTAGAATTTGAAATTACCTATAAGACCAAAGTTACTTTTAAAATACAATTTTAAGAACATCATCACTTTAGCATTATTTTATCAATTTATTGTAAATACGTACCCTTTTCTTCCCCGATAGGTAAAATTTCATTACACTTAAACATATAATGCTTCTTTTCGCTATACGTAATGCATTCCTTTTTAGTACTATCACAGTTTTGTAAACCATCTTTATTTAGCGTTCTGTTACATACTCTTGTCACCTATGTGTGAAAGTAAACAATGTCTTAAAGTCTATTACATATGAATCTTTAAGATATCATTGTTTTTAACATGGTTAATGAAACTGAAATACCTTCTGCATTTCATTCTCACAAAACATCCCAGAATAACCATTTGGACAATCACATTGAATATCTGGCGCCAATGCATCATTTTCACAATTCAGAATTCCTCCATTTATACACGGACCCGTATTATTAAGACTATATTTTTCACAGTCTGAGCCTGGAGAATAAAAAGAGGAAAAAAATATCATTGAGAAACTGGTAAAGAAAAATCTTATACAGTGTAGTTATCAACGGATTCCAATGAACTCTAATTTAAAGAGGATATCTACACAAGCACTTGGTTTTTATTGAAATCAGAATATTTTTGTTAATAACTTACATTTAAGGAGCAGGACACTGTCTGATTTCTCGTTGGCAGGACATGAGGTATGTTCATGGTACATTGCTTCCCATACATTATGATAGGTACAGACACACTCTGGTGTGATGTATACTCTACCGGTTCCACACTGTAAACTTTCTTGCCCTTTGTGAAATATATGAAAATATTTGTCAGAATGCCAAGATTAAAAACATGAAATAATATTTGGGTTGGAATGGTTCCCTTTTTCATTCTGGTCGTAAAAAAATGGCACAAATAGCAAAAAAATTGTAACAAAAATAATTTGAAATCATGAATCTCATTCTTATATATATATATATATATATATATATATATATATATATATATATATATATATATATATATATATATATATATATAGAGGATATCTATATTGTGTGATTTGATATTGGCTTTATCCAACGAGTTGAAATGGTATATATATTCATGAGGCTTACCAAACGAATATACACCATTTCAACGAGTTAGATAAAGCCAATATCAAATCACACAATTATAGATGTTCTATTTATCTCATACGACTTTCGTTTTAACAAAACTTTGAGACTTCCCCTGCGAAAGTACATGAATGACTGCCAAAATCAAATTGATGACGTATAACTTGATGACGTAGCACCGTTGATGTTTACATGCGTCGAGAGAAAGTAGATCGAGTTCAAAATTTAGAATATTTGCTATCTGTGTCTTTGAAAACATCATGTGAAAATTGCTAGAGCTTTACATCAAACGAACTTCTGACTGAAAGTTGTTAGGACTATGGGGATCGTGAAAATCAACTCTTTTTACGATGACAGTACAAATCGTGCTAGGCAAGGCTAGGGGCCTAGACTTTGTCTAGATTGTTTGCTGATCCATGGTAAGTTACACCTACATTACTAGGTAGGCATACGTAGTATAATATAAGAAAGCATTGTTAAAAATGTCAAAGGAGTCTTATAACAACAACTTAACTGGTACATGTAGGCTTTACTTTCTCCGAAAACGATCTAAGAGGGGGGGGGGGGGGGGTAACATCTGTCTTCAAATAGCCAACGGGTTCCTTGATAAAATAAGACACTTCTTTGACATCTTGCTTTTAACGATATTGCTACCCTTTATCATTCATTTTATAAGGGCAACAATTTTCACAAATAAAAGTTTCAATAAAATAAAATCTTGAAGCGAGGGTTCGTGTCAAAACCGGAAGTGCTATTGATAAAGCATCTACCCGTTGATAAAGCATAAGTTTATCCAACGGCCTGTATCACCAACACGTATGAGATAAATATATATATATATATATATATAAAGCACTAAAAATGACCAACGACACGAACAATAAAAATTGTCAAATTTTCGAGACGCCCTGTCCCTTCCTCAGGACAAAGAAAAAAGTTAAAAAGTCATAAGAACAAAGGAAAAAGAGAAATAAAAACAACTAGCACTACTACTAAACTACTAGATATTTACATACTTAATTACATGTTGAATTGGAATTTTTTAAGAACACTAATAAAGAAAGAAACCCGGACCGCTATGAAATGCGTCCGGTCTATCGGGTATACTCGGGTGAAGTGCGATTTTCATAATTGAACGAATTAATTATGCTAATTAATTACGACAATCAGTAAATCGTACATTGTTTCATTCTCTCAAAATGGCGTAACTTTACTTAATAAAGGATAATCAAAGAAAAATAATATAGCAGGGATATTTAAACATATGAATTATGATCCATTATAAATTTTGAAATATTTAAGGATTTATTACCGGGAAAAAATAATTAACAAAGGCGTAAGCAATAAATAGTTATGTGGGTTGTTCGAGAGTTGGTGACGCAAATTAACTGTAGAGTTTACACTAAATTGAGAGAATAATCTTGTTTAGTATCATCAGGAATTGGGTCTAGTTTACGTTCATTCTGGTGAAGTCATTCAGTTTGTTAATACCATTAGGGCGGAATGACTTCAATCTGTGCATCCAGAACTTTTCTTTGTTTTTTCTCTGAGCATCTGTCCATCTTGGGTTATGGTCAATCACCACTACAGTCATGTCCTCCCATTTGTGACCCTCAAGGTTGAAATGTTCCCCAACGGGTTCATTGAGTTTTTTAGTCCTAATGGTCGAACGGTGGTTATTGACTCTCCTGCGGAGATCTCCTGTTTCACCAATATACTGTTTGGAGCAAACTTTGCAACTGATGAGATAAATGCAGTTGTCAGTATGACAGGACAGATTCCCTAGTATTTTGTAGCTGCGGCCTGTAACAGGGCTGTTAAAACTGTCCGTGTCAGTGCTGTGCTTACAAAGAAGACATCTTCTGTCAGAGCAAGTTTTAAAGCCCCCGTTAGGTAATGGGTTATCAGTCTGGTTCTTACTACCATGTCCTTTAGGTTCCTTGGGCGTCTGTATGCAGCCAATTGGGGTTCCTTAAAGACCTCTGCCATTCGTTTGTTTGAATGGAGAATTGGTAGGTTTTTTTGAAGGATACCGCTAAGGTTCTTAAGGACGGGATGGTATGTGGTTACCAGAGGGACCCTGCCGCTATTGTCTTTCTCCTTGTAGCGTAATAGGTTTTGCCTGTCATGTCCCGCCATCTCATCAATAGCTGTTTGTACGGTGCGGGCATTGTAGCCTCTTTTGCATAAGTGGGACTTAAGAAGACCACTTTGCTCCTGATATAAAGCAGGGGACGAACAGATGCGTCGAATTCTGGTGGCTAGACCCTTAGGCACTCCCTTAAAAGTGTGTGGGGGATGACAGCTAGAGGGCATAAGATATAGATGGGAGTCAGTGGGTTTAGTGTGGAGACTGAATTCGATTTCACCATCAATCAGGGTAGATGTAGTATCGAGGAATACGTTTTTCGAATTAGATACGTCTACTGTAAATTTGATCGACTGATGAAAGGTGTTGGCAAACGTAATGAATGCCTCGAGGCTCTCGCGACATTCCACCCACTTCATCTCTATATCGTCAATGAAACGCAACCAGCTATGGGGCCTAAATGGTGCTTGAAGTAACAAGTTGCGTTCCAGTCTGCCCATGAAGACAGAACCAGACTGGATAACCCATTACCTAACGGGGGCTTTAAAACTTGCTCTGACAGAAGATGTCTTCTTTGTAAGCACAGCACTGACACGGACAGTTTTAACAGCCCTGTTACAGGCCGCAGCTACAAAATACTAGGGAATCTGTCCTGTCATACTGACAACTGCATTTATCTCATCAGTTGCAAAGTTTGCTCCAAACAGTATATTGGTGAAACAGGAGATCTCCGCAGGAGAGTCAATAACCACCGTTCGACCATTAGGACTAAAAAAACTCAATGAACCCGTTGGGGAACATTTCAACCTTGAGGGTCAGAAATGGGAGGACATGACAGTAGTGGTGATTGACCATAACCCAAGATGGACAGATGCTCAGAGAAAAAACAAAGAAAAGTTCTGGATGCACAGATTGAAGTCATTCCGCCCTAATGGTATTAACAAACTGAATGACTTCACCAGAATGAACGTAAACTAGACCCAATTCCTGATGATACTAAACAAGATTATTCTCTCAATTTAGTGTAAACTCTACAGTTAATTTGCGTCACCAACTCTCGAACAACCCACATAACTATTTATTGCTTACGCCTTTGTTAATTATTTTTTCCCGGTAATAAATCCTTAAATATTTCAAAATTTATAATGGATCATAATTCATATGTTTAAATATCCCTGCTATATTATTTTTCTTTGATTATTCTTTATTAAGTAAAGTTACGCCATTTTGAGAGAATGAAACAATGTACGATTTACTGATTGTCGTAATTAATCAGCATAGTTAATCCGTTCAATTATGAAAATCGCACTTCACATGAGTATTCCCGATAGACCGGACGTATTTCATAGCGGTCCTTATTTCTTTCTTTATTAGTGTTCTTAAAAATTTCCAATTCAACATGTAATTAAGTATGTAAATATCTAGTGTTTAGTAGTTTAGTAGTAGTGCTAGTTGTTTTTGTTTCTCTTTTTCCTTTGTTCTTATGACTTTTTAACTTTTTTCTTTGTCCCGAGGAAGGGACAGGGCGTCCCGAAAATTTGACAATTTTTATTGTTCCTGTCGTTGGTCATTTATAGTGCTTTATATAAATTTCCATCCGTGACCTTGTATCTACTTGGTAGATCCGACAGTTAGGATATACAGTGTTGTTGGTTTTTTAGTGCTTTATATATATATATATATATATATATATATATATATATATATATATATATATATATATATATATATATTAAAGTCGATAAGTTGTCAATTTTTATGCTGTTATAGTTTTGGTAAAATATGTGATTTCAAATTTACAAAAGATCCTTTGAATTTTAAGTATATATCAACGTCTGATTTACACCACTTCTCGAATATATTTTTGCACAGTAATCCTGTAGTTTCTCTTTCACAACTGTGAGAAGTAAAGAAGAAGGCTTGATAGAACATTTACTGGAACCCTCTATGTATCTTTTTTTGTGAAGTTTTGGGATCCAATTTAGATATCAGAATTCCATTTCATTAGTCGCCCGCGTATCGCAGTGGTAAAAGCGTCTGCTCTAGAGTCACGAAGTAAGGAAGAGGATATGGAGAGAACGAACAGTATTCAATCTCAAAGTCCATAAAACAATGTTGATCCTTACGTCGCGGGTTCAAATACCACTGTGTGACGTGGAGACCGGTCCCTCAGATGAGACCGTATAAATCGAGGTCCCGTGTCGCAGTAGGTGCTGGCACTAAAGATCTTTCCTTGCTTAATGGCCTTAAGTGCCGAGTATAGGACAAAATTTGCAGCTCTCGACAGGCAAGTAGTGGCGTCTTCATATGAGTGAAAAATTCACGAGAGGGACGTTAAACAATATACAACAACCAATCTTTAGAGAGGGAGCTCTGGATACAAGTTGAATTACCACTAGTACAATTAAATCCCTGTTCTTCCCTGTTCTTCTAAGATATAAGCGTCTGCTTCAGAGTCGCGAAGTAAGGAGTCAATCCTTACGTCGCGGGTTCGAATCCCACTGCGGGACATGGAGACCGGTCCTTCGGATGAGACCGTATAAACCGAGGTCCCGTGTCGCAGAAGGTGCTGGCACGAAAAAGATCCCTCACTGCTCAATGGCCCTGAGTGCCGAGTAAAGGACAAAATTTGCAGCTCTCCACTGGCAAATGGTGGCGTCTCCATATGAGTGAAAAATTCTCGAGAGGGACGTTAAACAATATACAATCAATCAATCAATCAAAGATATAATTTTAAACAATGCGCCTTACAAACAAAGGCAGTGTTGTTTAAATGTTACCAGCTTTATCAGCAGGGACCAGGGTCCGCCGTCATAAAACTTTGAGAATTCTCAAAAAAATTCTCAACTCACGTCTTGAGAATTACTCACCTGAAAATTTTAGAATAAAACAGAGTTTAAGGAATTTTTATTTTTCTCAGCGTTTTTATGACAGCCGCTGAGCTGAGTCTGAGAATTTTGGATTTGAGAAAATGTTCAGACTTGAGAGTTTTCTCAGACTGAAGTATGTTTTATGACGGCGGACCCAGGGTATTCTTACTCTGTATTCTAACATTTTTTTTCACTTCTGATTTACTGAACCCAGAAGGATAGAAGGTTTGTTTCATGTTTTGTAATCGTCTTCAGAATCCAATATATTTATGAAATCATGACGCCATTTGATAGATACACATGTATAGGGGTTCCCTAAATTTTGACTCTTTTAAAATTTATGATTAAAGGTTCCTATTATGTATTTCAAATTGACGTCATCCGTTATAAAGTGTCTGACAGAACTATAGTTGTGGGGTGAGGAATATGAAAAAAAAACAACCTTTTTTTGAAACCTCCCGACAAAATAATACTCACCCTGCCAGTTAGCGCTTCCATGACGACAGACGTCTTTGTTTTTTGTAAGAAATTCTGGAACTTTGAGAGGAAATTAAGAAATTAGGTGAAAGTTTTTTCTTTGAATATGAATGTACAATTAACAAATAAAATTAAACTCTTAAAAAACTATGGAACGCCGTCACTGCCTTATAGCAGAACACTACTATTGCATTGTGTCAACCTTCCATTACATTATGTCAACTCTTTATGACATTAACCCACACTACTGTTGCATTGTGTCAACCTTCCATTACATTATGTCAACTCTTTATGACATTAACCCACTCTACTATTGCATTGTGTCAACCTTCCATTACATTATGTCAACTCTTTATGACATTAACCCACACTACTGTTGCATTGTGTCAACCTTCCATTACATTATGTCAACTCTTTATGACATTAACCCACACTACTGTTGCATTGTGTCAACCTTCCATTACATTATGTCAACTCTTTATGACATTAACCCACTCTACTATTGCATTGTGTCAACCTTCCATTACATTATGTCAACTCTTTATGACATTAACCCACACTACTGTTGCATTGTGTCAACCTTCCATTACATTATGTCAACTCTTTATGACATTAACCCACTCTACTATTGCATTGTGTCAACCTTCCATTACATTATGTCAACTCTTTATGACATTAACCCACACTATTATTGCATCGTATTAACTTTCCTTTACATTATATCAACTCTTTATGACATTTACACATACTACAATTATATTTCGTCGACTTGCATTTCGTTATGTTAACTTTTCATGCGATCTTAGTTTTTATTAACTGATGTGAAAAGCTCATGCCATACTGTGCGCACTCTTCTACATTATGTCGATTCACTATTACGTTATGCGAACACGGGTATCCTCGGCCTTTATATGAGCATAACGTATTTTCCGCGTTCCGCAAGCACTAAAAATGGCGGGAGAAAAACTGTCGTAGAAGAGATTCTCAGCGATTTGAATGACTGACGTGCAAAGCATTAACACTGCGACTGTGGATTAAAGTCACGTCGAAATTCAGTGGTGTTTACTTTAATCTCATAATTAAATAAATCAAATATTATGAGTCGTGCAGCAATAATTTTTTTCTTTTTATTTTGATTCTTTTTTTTTTAATAAAAGTCTTAAACTTTGAAGGACATTGCATTAGTTTCACAATAAGCTTAGCTGAATTAAGTTGAAAACTTTTTTTCTATAAAACTATTAAGCCTGAGAGCTTCTCCGCTTTCCGCCCTTGGTCTCCAACCATATACCGTCCCCCTTGTTTCAAGATTCCCATATCTGCCACTGATATGTGCCCATGCATGCTTACTAAGGCATATTCAATTGATTTAGATGAGCGACTGGTATATTTTTGTAATAGAATTCTGGCCCTGGAATGATTAAAAAAAATTACTAACTCCAGTGACGTACAATCTTTTTTTTGAAAGAGGAGGTCAGCCGGAAAAAAAATCATTTACCCGAAAAAACTTGACAAGCCAAGAAAAAAAAAAGTCCAAGCCCGAAAATGCTGTTTCGGAGAGAGGGGTCCAACTTCGATCAGTCCTATTTTTTTCCAGATATATTACAATACCCTTAGTGGATTATACTTCAACAAAAAGTGGGGGTGGGGGCTGTACAGTTTCAATGAACATTACATTTTCTATAGTAAAGTTATGTCTGGGAAAAGAGGGGGGGGGGTGATATTATGTGCCTGTAATTTGTCCTAATCAATCAGGACCCCCCCCCCCCCCTTCTTACTCATTAAATCACGGTCGTCAACATTCATTATATATTAGATATACAGCTTTTAGATAATGTAAATGTTTTTTAACATCAGGTAATGAACTTTTGGAATCAACACGATAAAGAGTTAACACAATATAAAGATATTTTTAAATCACATAAGAAAAAGTTGACATAACATAATTATATATCCACATCACGGAATGGAGTTTTGACATAATGTAATAAAGTATTGATATAATATAAAGATATGTTCACATTATGTTATACACTTTTTACACCACATAATAAAGCACTGACATAAAGGTAAGATGTGTTCACCTCATATCATGATACTCTCGCCGTAAAATAAAGATAAATCCATATCACGTAATAATGCTTTGATATAATAGAAATATACATTCTGAAAAAGGAATGGGCTTTTGACTTCGTGTAATGATAAGTTTCATTATAAAACACAATTTACTTGACGTAATGCAGTTTTGACCTCATATTTTAAAGAAATGAAATGATGTAAAGAAAAATTCATTTCATCCAAGAAAGTTTTAACACAATGTAAACACATTATCACTTCATATAATGAATTTTTTACTTCAAGTTATGAAGTGCTGACATAATGAAAGGATGTATTTACTTTATGTAATGCAGCATTGACATGATGTTAAGATATATTTACATCATCTCATAAAAAATGGACATAACGTAAAGATATGTTCACATCATGTAATGATAAATTGACATAATAAATGCATAGTTGTATGCTATAAGGCAGTGATGGCGTTCCATAAAAAACTCTTAAATTATTAATGTCTAGCATTTCAAATGTTTCATAAATAACTCCATTTAAAGAATACTTTTTTCATTTATATTCATAAAACATACACAAACACATAAAAAAATAAATCAAACCCTTGGGTAGTTTAAGCGCTTGCTTGTCCTGTATGATGATACATTTCGTTGGCTCTTCTGCAAATACATGATCTAGTACTTACACAGAAAAGTACATTTTAAAGTAAAGTATTGATTGTGAAGTAAAGTAGAGATTGATTGTTCTTTCTTATACTAGCTGACTTAGTTGGCCTGTTCTAATTATTCTATTATTTTATATACATTAAAATAAGTAAAAATAGTAAATTGATGACCCAGTTAGAAGAACAAACCTGCTTGAAAAAATAAATAAAAACTTCTCACTTATTTTTCACCGTTAATAACAATTGTATATTGTTATTTTAATTATTTTACTACCGTTCTATACACTACCAAAATATGACTAATTTCGCTAAATCATTCTTGTTAAAAAAACTGAATAAATAAAATGATAAATTCTTACCAAAACCTGAGACGAAATCAACTAATGATGCGAAAAAAGACAGCTGAAAAACTCGTAGGAGCATTTTCTGACCAATGTTCAGTTTTACTACAAACAGAATATGGAAGGCATTATAATGTTTCAAAGAGCATAAAAAAAAACAAACAATCACGTACATCCATTTAAAATACGTTAATAGATATATATTTATAAAAGTTACGGTAAACACGTTGGTTTGTTTACGGAATTTGGGGGCGTGGCTGTATCGAAGATCGATTGGTTTTAAGATTCGCGGTTCTGTAGGTTAAAATCATGCTAGGCATGTATACGTCGTATTGGGTTGTATTAAGGGTTTTTTAAGTCATTCGAAGTTTCGCTGCCTTAAGTGCAACAGACCCCCCCCCCCCCACCCCTCCCCAAGTATATTATTTTGTATGGTTTTTCTTTTCATGAATGTGTTCAATAACTTATCGTTTCTCTTTTGTAGAACGGGGTGATTACTTGTATGTGACGAAGATTTATTTAATGTTATAACGATTGTAAAATTAAAAAGCTGTTGCACTCGCGCATGCGAGCTCATCCTTTATATTGGTGTTTTGAGTTTTTATTTATAAATAATTTATGTTCGTTTGAACTGGTGAATTTAGAACATAACTGCTTTTTATCTTTTACTATTAGCTTCGCCCTTATACCGTAAGATATTTCAAAATCTTTGAAATTGGTCATAAAGTGGAAATGCATTTTCTCTTTGTTAATCTGATCTACCTCTGGGTATTAAGTAACCAAAGTAAGCTAGCTAAGTGTATAGTTATGATAAGCAATAGTTCGTCTTGCAAAATTTTGAATTTCATGGCCTTTCATTTAATACACGAGCCAATTCAATTGTTGGAAAGTTGTTACAAGATACTCAGGTGAGCTATAAGGCCCGTGGGCCTCTTGTTTCTGCTTCAATTTTGTTTTGTTTTATTGACTTTTGATCTTGAACACTGTATGTTATTTCTGTATGTTTTATTCATGACATTCGATGTATCAGTGTTCGTGATAGCGAATTTCAACTGTATCATTTACAGGCAATTTACGCTAAAAATATTGGCACGAGAGAGAGAGAGAAAACTTTAGCACGGTTGAGGAAAATATTTTAAGCTTTAAGATACAGCATTTTAAAGAAAAGTATAAATGTGAAAATTCTGTTCTATTTGAAAAACACATTCTTACCATGTTTAACATAGATGTCAACTCCGTTGCACTGTCATTTAGTTGTCATCAATGCAAGCTACAAGATTTAAGCCATATAATTCATGAAAATTGATATGTAAACTATTCAATAAACACGAAAATTGAAGTCGTAACATACAAAAAAAAAAGAGACGACGATAATACCTTTTTGTCAATAAGGCTTTCTGAAAGTTTTTCTACAGGATAGGAGGCAATTAATTTTGCTCCATGTGTTCTATGTCTCAAATTATGTCCAGTAAGTAGTCAATGGACCTTTCATTATTATTATAATGCTCATAAACTAAATGTAGTCAAATATACTAGTATTGATAAAAATCGGATTGAGTTAAATTCCCATGGAACTGTTTTATCATTGAAATATTTGACCTCCTTCAGATTTAAATGGACGACCTATTTAGTAGCACAACGGCACCCTAAATATGATGGTATGTTATCAATATTAATCAATAGAACTATTTGCTCATTAATTTTGAAAATATGATCTACTGATAAAAAAAATAATTACCTATTCCGAAAAACATGCAAACCATCGTTGACGTCACCAAGGGAATTTTTAGAAAATAGAAAAAAGAAATATCAAATATTTCATCCACATTTTTGTCTCTAAAGGCGTATGTAAGAAGAAACATACGAATCAATTACTATGTTTAATTAATATAGTTAACACATTTTTACATGTAAAAAGGCTACATTTGATCATCACTAATTTCTCAGAGTTCAATTTAGAGTATACCGGGTATATATTTATTTCTGAGTGATATTTGATATCAGTAACATTTTGCTTACCTTTCATATCTACTGTCAATATTCCAGGTTAAAACCATGAAAAATTAAAACGCAAGTAGGATATTCCATGCCTAAAGTAGCATTCTACGTTATATCAAGAAACACATACATATTTATCTCTCCTGGAATTTTATGTACTTTTAACCTGTAATATTTCTTTTTAAACATCTGTATACATTTAGTTATTTTGGATTGCTACTGAAAATACAAAGGAAGTTGACTGAAATTGTAACAAGCATTTTCAAGGAAAAAGACAGGACGAATGAGATAACAAAGTGCATGATAAATATTTGTACAAAATGTCTGTTTAGTTTACTTATTTAAAAACTAACTAATCATGGGGAAAAGCCAACTGCTTTATCTATAAAGACGTCATAAATATTCTAAACGGGGTGTGTTCAATAATGCCACATTTTAAAGCTCGATCAAATCAAATTTTAAGTTTTTTTTTTAAAATGTAGGTTAGTTTTTTTCAACTGTAAATCAAGAGTTCAAAAATTTTCATACCCAAACAAGGATTTCCACAAGGAATACATGTGTGAAATATGAAAGCTGTAGCACTGACCATTCAAAAATATGGCCAAAGATTAAGCTTTTTTTTTTCAAAAAACATGTCGTAATCCAAAGATAAGGCCAAGAATTATAGGTATAAATTATATTTGAAAAGTTTTTCTCACAAGGAAGATGTAAGACCAAGCACTAACCGTTCAAAAGTTAGAAGCAACGCTGAAGATTAAAAAAACGTAGGTCAAATACAAGTCTGCACGGATGATAAACAAAAGCCCTAGCTTTCACCATTCAAAAGTTAAGGCATTGTAAAGAGGTTGAAATGTTGCAACACAAACAATGGTTTTGTAAAATAATGAAATACATGTAGGCCTTTGAAATACTATGAGGGGTGATCAAAAAGTTCGCGACTATCTCTATATCTACAAAACCAAAAATCAGATTAGAATGAAATTCGGTACACACATAGCCATTCACACGATCTATAAATAGCAAATGCTGAATAAAGTTTTTCTCCTTGTTTATGACGTCACTATGTTAAAATGACGTCACTATGTAGGTCACTTGTGACGAAAAATGGTTGTCAGTCGAACTCGTTCAACAAACGACTGTACAATTTATTGTATAACTGAGAAATCCCTCTGCAGTATCAAATGATAATTTGTAGCAGTTTATTAAGATAAATGAGTTTCTATAAATTGAATTAATGATTGGATTGATCGTTTTAGTGAGGAAAGGCAGATGGTTAAAAATGATATCTGTCATCTTGCCCAGTGAAAGCAAGTTTGAATAGATATGTGTTTTTAATTAAGCAATTTGCTATCAAAGACCTTCAATTTACACTTTGAAAAATATTTGAATATTTTAACAATAATATAATTATTAAATACCTAAGATATCGTAAATTTTAAACATATTAGATATGATAAAAAGAAGGCACCCTTTCTCTATCCACCTTGAATAAAGGTTGAAGGCACCCTTTCTCTATCCACCTTGAATAAAGGTCTCTCCCGAGACAGAAGATTTGTGATTTAATGGTCGCCATGCTTATTTTTGGAAAGGATATTCTTATCCATCTATTCTGTTACCGAGATTTGACCATTTCTGACAATTGAGCTGTTCTTGTCATAAAAACTAACTCACATGCAAAGAAATATAAAACTCAGAAAAATCTTTCAACTTTTATGACAGAAAGCTACGGAAGGGGTCACTAATATCACGTGATTCGCGCATGCGTGGAACAATGGTTGATGTGCATTAAAATCGGAGAGGATTGATTTAAAATATAATCAACATTTAAACCAGATATTGTTTCTTTTACGGAAGTTATTCAATTTGTTCGCGAACTTTTTGATCACCCCTCGTACTGTATATGAAAACCATAGCATCAATCACTCAAAAATTATGACAAACGTAAAATTCGTAGTATGAATAAGTTTTCACAACTTAGTTGATCCTTTTCTTGTTATACATATAATGAAAAAAATATCAAAAAAACAAATAAAAACAAATAAAATAAAACCTAAAATATGATTCAGCTTGACTGAAGTGAATCAGAATATCAGAAGTAATTCTTGCCATACCTTTTCGTTTGCAAAAAGGAAAGTATGCGTTACACTTGTACATATAAATTAAATTCATGTATTAAGTTTAAGTGCCTGTTATAAGAGGTTTGACTGCTAGCTTGCACGTACTAAGCACTATAAAATAATTTGAACAGTTTGCAACTGAATACTCTATTTAAAAGGGGCTATACTTTAAATATGTATAAATTGTGGCTCTATCTAGGAAATTGCTAAGAAAAAAAGTTTCTGTCAATCTTAATTATAATTTAGTTTTTAGGTGAAACTCACAGGCCACAATTTTAGGAACATAAAAAAGATTGAACCTCTTACACAGATCCTTATTTAAAACCCCTAGATAATAAAACAATTACTTAGGACATTGAGAAAATACTATCATATAAATGTGAGCTAATTTTATTTTCACCATGAATGTAGGGCTACTTCTATTTACCTCCAGGAATAATGTCCAAAGGCGATGATATTGATGAGCAGATGTCCGAATTGGCCAGTCAAGTCGGAAAATATACATTTTGCCATCAAGAATTATCAGAAGACTAAAGATTTAAAGTAGGATTCTTCTCTGATTTCTGAATACTGTAAATCACTATATTTTCGCGACACCTTATTTTCGCGAGATAGTCATTGGCTCTTGATTAGCGAGACATAATTTTCGCGAGTTGTGGTTATTGCTTTATATAATCTTAAGGAATACTATTATACGTGAGAATTAAATTTTGGCGAGCACACTGTCTCGCGTAATTACGCGAAAATAAAGTTCTTGCGAATAAAAAGTGATTTACAGTAGATGAAATGTTCAATGTATATTTGCGTATATGTCTTATAGATTTAAAATAGACCATATTTTTCTTTCCTCATCACAATTGTACAACTTTAAATAGAAATGGTAAACTGTGTTCGAAAACTAGCAGGGACTATATTTTTGGTGGAATGGTGGCGTATGAAAATATCTTCTTTTCTGCCTCTCAAAATTATTTTCGAACAACTAATTTGGTTATAATTTTTACACAATCAAAGACTAGAAGAATTTTTCAAATGTTAGCTAAATTAATTATAAAGAACTTACGTTTTAAAATATATCAATTTTCAAACAAACTACAATTCTGTTAGCTTTGAAAGCTTCCAATCTAAGTACAGATATGAGCCAAAAATCCATTGAAAGTGTTTTACCTCTCTTACTAAACGGTCAAAACTTTTTGTTTTTGCATCATTTTGTATCTAAATATGACTTCTTTTTACCATATGTGAAAATAAGAAAAATTTAAATATATGGCGCATATAAAAATAACTTAAATATCCTTTAAAAAATTAAGAAAAATAGAGAAAATTCGGATTAGCCAAAATCCATTTGTGTTAAACTATTTGTGTCAGTTTAGTAATATCATCTTATAGGCTTAGACCCTACATGGTAATATCTTTTTATACAAAAAGAAAAACATTTAATCTTTTTGAATAGAAGACTCTATCTGATGATTCGATGCAGTTATTTTCATTCTTAATGACCAGGGAAAAGGTAATGACCTTGACCTGACCTTGATTCTAATATAAAACGGTCAAAACTTATCTAACTGATATCATTACTTAGTAATATTGTATTCTTCTTGATTCTGTGAAAATTTCGTTAATTTTTAAATACAAGAAATTCAGTTTTGTGTGAGAAGAATCCTACCTTAATCATTTAAATGATACAAATATTGATGTTGCATGATGTTTGCTTAAAAATGACTTGTATACAACTCTTGGTTCGTTAAAATGTAATCAACTAGTGCTAATTGTAACGGGGACCGTTACAGATGTTCCCCAAACGCTCCCCAACTCCCTTTTGGTGCCATATTCCCTATAAGCTTCATTAAATAAGAGAAACTCTATGCATTTGAGACTTTAACATCGTTTACCCAGAAGTGTACCAATTTCATTCAAATTTTAGCATTGCACGCGTGCGCATGTGAATGCACGTGCTCAATGACCATATAATCTTGTCTTCACAATCTGTAGATTTTAATATACTAAATATCAAAGTATTTAATCCAAAAGTATTTAAAAAATACGCTTATTCAATTGTATTTTTGATTTTACTCATTTCAAGTGCACGCACCTGCTCACATGAGAATGGCGACCATACTTTCTTGTAGAAGTCCATTACATCCATCTATGTTCT
>NW_026923386.1:0-21103 GCF_032062105.1 Saccostrea cuccullata | reverse complement strand
TTGCATTAAATAATTTCCATTTCCATATCATTACAAACGTTTTAAGTCATTTAAAATTTAAAGACGTACAACACACTGGGGGAGATAACTCTTGCAATTTCAATTGAACGTTTGACAAGACGTCAAATTTAACGTCAAAAATGAAGCGTCAAAATGACGAGTAAAACGATCCCGATGTATATCAATCATAAAAGAAAAATAGGATATGATGTGGCTTGGCTGTGATCATGAGTACCATACTTAATCCATAAGTATTATTTTTAATTAATCGATTAAACTCCGTAAAAAGCAAGACATAAAATACCATCCCTTAATGTTTATTAAGGCCCGCTGAAGGGCCAGTTAAAAAAATATTTTTATCTGTTCGGACAAATTAGAAATTCGTTCGGACGAATTAATTATTTGTTCGGACGAATTAGAAATTTGTTCGGACAAATTAGAAATTCGTTCGGACGAGTTAGTTATTTGTTCGGACGAATAAAATATTCGTTCGAACGAATTAGAAATTCGTTCGGACGAATTAGTTATTTGTTCGGACGAGTTAAAAATTCGTTCGGACAAATTAGAAATTCGTTCGGACGAATTAGTTATTTGTTCGGACGAATTAGATATTCGTTCGGACAAATTAGAAATTCGTTCGAACGAATTAAAAATTAGTTCGGACAAATTAGATATTTTTTCGGACAAATTAGAAATTCGTTCGGACGAATTAGTTATTTGTTCGGACAACTTAGAAATTCGTTCGAACGAGTTAGCAATTTGTTCGGACAAATAATTATTTGTTCGGACAAAATAGATATTTGTTCGGACAAATTAGAAATTCGTTCGGACGAATTAATTATTTGTTCGGACAAATTAGAGAAAATGTGAACAACTGTCAGGACACCGCGATTAATGTGCGATTTGCACCAAGACGTTTCATTTTATTTTGATTCTTTGCAAAATAACTTTAATGAACAACATTATCAATGAATATTTTGAAGATAAGTCGTTTTAATTATGATCTCTTTCTTATAATTTTTTATGTACATATTCACTACACTGCATTTATTAATCATGACATGTAAATGATTTTTGAAATACATTTCTGATACATATGTCGCCGATATGTACGTGGCTGAAATATTGCCGATCGGCGTAAAACATTCAATCAATCAATCTGGTACATATGCGGTGTATAAAATGAAAAAAGGTCCTCATTGAGTTTTTAATTAAATATTCCTGTTTGTGAATTAAGAAAACTTCACAAAAATGAACCTGTTCGTATTGATCTCAGGTTGTTCCTATGACTCGCGAGCCGGTGAATTAAGATGTCAACCGGTCAATCTGCATACCGGGGTATTCCCTAGTCCATTGATTTGAGCATAATTGTAGCCCCCTTCCCTTATTGGAGAGGTACATGTAGTCGAACAAACTATTTAATTTTACTTTCAGCATTTCTTAATTTTGTTTATACGTTTTTACAGTTGAGTACCAGTTCGAAGGTTTGATATGCCAATGACTCACTAGAAAGGGGAATTATGAAACCAACCCCTTTTATGGGGAAAATAAATCATGAATGAATGAATGTCAAAATATTTTCAAGTAACAACCACCACCTCTATTTAAAAACGACCGATTGTCTTAATCTTTGAGAATCTTAACTTGCATTAAATTATGATGTGTTTTTAAATTTTACTGCACTTTCTAGGAACGTACATGTATTCATCTATCTTTTATTCTTTTCCCTGAAAGAGGCGTGTGTTTAATTTGGTCAATATTATACCTGCATGTTTTAATTCATGCGCTTTTCTGATATTTAAATATAAAATAAAATTTATATAGATACTTAAAAATAGTTTTTAACGATCTTAGAAAGAACCCATTGGATATGGATTTATGAGATTCCCCCTTTTTATTCCTTTATCACAAAATACTTAAATGTAGGAACAGCGGTATATATAGAAGCAAAACTACAAATGTTCTAGCTAGTAAGCCCCACCTTAAAAAAATTAAGACCCATCGAATAAAAGGCTCGATATTTTGAGTCTGAAGTTTATTTAATATAATACAATACAGTCAAGTAGCAGCGTTTTTGAAAGTGGGGGGGGAGGGGGAGCCTGAGAAAAAAAATACTTACCTGAAAAATTGACAAGCAAAAAAAAAAGGGGGGACACAGGAAAAGTTGCCCAAAGTTGACAGTCCTATTTCGTTGGGGGGGGGGGAAGGGGGGGCTTACTTTTTCAATGTCAATTTTATCCCGTACACATTGCCTGCAGTATGAATAAAACCTTGAGGAGTGGATTTCATCTTTTCAAAGAAGCGGTAACTGACCACTGGCACCCCAGTGTTACCAATTTAACACCACCAGCAAAAGTTGGTCTGGTAGAACCAGATGATGTTTATTTATGACAAATCTTATGAGTGTGTCAGGGATGGGAGTGAAAAGATGTTTGATAAGAAGTAACTGACCCTTTGAATTTACTAGTGGGCTCTCAGATAATATACTTTCAGAATGGCAGACTTTAGGCCTATAATATATACCGGTATAGAACCATTATTTCCGAATATTTACAATCAACATACCCGACTTTAATAGCACATGTCTAGTTGCAACGTGTGTATGTCATGGTCCAAAGAGCTATTTATGTATTAAAAAGGGATGAATCCTCCTGAATAGACAAATTGTATATCTCTCTTTACAAGGTAATTTGTGCAAACATCTAATTTATCCGAACAAATATCTAATCCGTCCGAACAAATAACTAATTTGCCCGAACGAATTTCTAATTTGTCCGAACAAATATCTAATTCGTCCGAACAAATAACTAATTCGTTCGAACAAATATCTAATTTGTCCGAACGAATATCTAATTTGTCCGAACAAATAACTTATTTGTCCGAACGAATTTCTAATTCGTCCGAACGAATTTCTAATTCGTCCGAACGAATTTCTAATTTGTCCGAACGAATATCTAATTCGTCCGAACAAACAACTAATTCGTCCGAACGAATTTCTAATTTGTCCGAACGAATTTCTAATTCGTCCGAACGAATATCTAATTCGTCCGAACGAATTTCTAATTTGTCCGAACGAATTTCTAATTCGTCCGAACGAATATTTAATTCGTCCGAACGAATTTCTAATTTGTCCGAACGAATAACTAATTCGTCCGAACAAATATCTAATTCGTCCGAACAAATATCTAATTCGTCCGAACGAATTTCTAATTTGTCCGAACAAATAAAAATATCTTTTTACCTGGCCCTCCAGCGGCGCCGTAGTTTATTTATTTCATACACAATAAATTGTATTCTTGATCAAAGCGCAGCATTTATTTTATTCTGAAAATTTTATTTTACATTGCCGAAATCATTATGTACAATTGGCTATATAACATTCCAATTAATGGTCGTCATTACAATTTGTGCATTTACGATTTAAATATTGTTTTTCTTTTTTAATTATATAAAACAACAATAAATAATCGATGTAGACCCTTACTGATCAAAGAGGAACAACTCTGAAAATGTAAGAGATCTTTGGTTTTTCTCCCTTTATTCACGGTTTTCCGCATACATAGAATCAGATACATTTACAGCAGGACCTGATAAATCCGAGAATTGAATACTATAAACCTCATACACACAATGTAAGTATAGAACTGAAAAAAATTATTTACTAGTACTGAAATTATCTGAATTTATGAATATCCTATTGCAGCAAATCGTTTAACTTTCTGTCACTGTAAACAATGTCTGTTCGCATTTCCTCTAATCAAAACAAAACGTAGCCTACAAGATTTAAAAAAAAAAAAGATTAATGTGCGATTTGATATAAATTAAAATAGATGAAGAGTTTAATGTTTGATATTTTGAAGTTAATGAGGACGAATACGGAGTTTTCCTTTTAACTTTAGAAGCAACGACATTGAAAGAACGCGTACAATATCGTGAGGGGTGTACATGTATGCAAATGTAGATGTATCCCCAGGGCCACGTATTGTCTCGTTTGAAATTATGACATGAAAGAAACTATAATTATTCCATTTATATCACAGGAGAGTTGAACATACACCATTTTTTGATAAATAAAATGAAAGAAATAAAATTAAAAATCAACATATTCAACATAACTTGAATTCGTATCCAGGTTTTATGTGATATGGAATGCATAACGCATACATATATGGGCTAAACACTAAAAAATCCTTCAGTAATTTTCCCTGATACATATAAACCAGTAGTCAATATTTATTCTGCATTGAAATGAATTTCAAAACTAATGCATACCTCCGGGATTCAAATGACGAAATACTAGTATATTTGCAATGGAAACGACGTTTTGTCAAACGCTAATGGTCTACGACGCAAAAAAGGAAGGGGTGGGGGTGGTAGGGGTATTCAAAAATTGCTTAAAAATCTACATTTAAATATGCTTTACATATGAGAACTTTTAAATATGTAAGTTAATATATTTTTTAAGCAAAAGCAATATTCCAATTTGATTATTTTAAAATGTGTATTTGTAGATTCATAGCAAAGTGATCGATCCCCGTCTGAAAGACGCGCGGGAACGTGATTTATTGAGAAAGGGGGAGGGGGTAATTTTCCGCTATTAAATCAAAACTGGTCGTACAAAAATTATACAAAAAATCATGAAGATTATTTTTACTACCAGCTACCTAACCAAAGTTTTTAACCAAAATTAAACGACAGGTTTTTTCACCAAAAAATTTTGAATTTGAAAAATACACAATTTTCAAGGCTTAGATAATTCATAGTTTTTTCAGTTTAAAGTCTTTAGAAATTAATGTGATGATATGTATATCAAAAAGATGACTATGTTTTTGTGTTAAATGGTTAAAGGAATAAGTCAATGAAATTTGACAGTTATATCTATTCTGGCTTTTTTGAAAATCAGGCTTTAAGTAGTTAATTGATTAAAGATTTTCTCTCCTTGTGAACAACTAAAGGGGGGTAACTTTTGGAATTTCCTGTCCAAAAACCACTCGAACGATTTTGTCCAAAATTTGCATACATGCAGTAGATATAGTCATGTACTAAATATACAAAAATAACGAAAATTAAACGAGAGGAATTTTTTGGGGTAGGTGTGTTGTACATCCTTAAAGGTAAAAATCCATGTTTTTGTTTCACTTTCTTATGATTTAGGTGTATTGAATATTTAGATAAATGCATTGGAGATTTAAATCATCAGACACCAATGCAATTGCAAGATTTGTCTGTATTTATTAGAAATATTTACTTAAACTAAGAATCATAAGCACGTGCACATTATTCAGTTTATTTAATGTGCAAAAGTATGAAAAAAGAAACAAATATCATATTCATGCATTAAATTGTTGAAAAATATGGAGATAACGAAAAGTATTCAAGATCAAAAGTCTATAAAACAATTAGTACAAATATAGGAGGAGAGCAAACACAGACCTCTAAAATATCAGAAGTGGGATCAGGTGCCACGAAGGAATGATCATCCCCTGCCAAAATCAATTTGCTTCATTATAAAGTCTTCTGTTGAAGAACAGTAAGGTCATAATTAGTAATATTGATATGGAAGCATCTTAAAGTGATGAAAATTTAAACTTCCCAATCTTTGGGTTAACTTTTCAAACCTAAACCGATTTCTACTTTTCCTAACAAACGTGCTTAGGTTAGCAATGTGGCCTACGTGACTCATGTCTTCTCCAGTACACTATCTGATTAAGACAAAGATGTTTGATTTATGAAAATCTGCATCTAGGAATTTCTAAATATTAAACTTTACAATTAACGAATGCAGATATGAAAAATGCACTAATACATAAACAAGAGGCCCATGGGCCTTATACGTCACCTGAGCATTATGCAAAAACTTTCCAGTGATTGAATATTTATGATTCATGTTTTAAGCCAGATGCTATGGCATTCACAATTTTGAAAGAGGCACCATTGATCATCATAACTATACACTTAGCAGTTGCTTACTTTGGTTACTTATACTCAAAGGCAGGGCAGGGGAACAAAAAATGCATATCAACTAATTAGTAATATTCAGCAATAATCAGTAGTGCCCCTACCACACATGAACCGCTGACCCTTAGGCCTAGGTCCACAAATTGCACAATTTTTGAAAAGGCACCCTTGCTTTTCAAATTATTTGATTAATACCAAGGAGCAGATTTCAAAAACAATTCATTAATTTTCAGTATATAAGTACAGCCCCCCTGTCTATGATACCCCTGACCCTGGGGCCTTGAAATTCACAATTCTCGAAGATTAGGGCCCTTGCTCATCATAACTTTATAGGCACTAGTACATCATCTGCTTAATATGCAGGAGCAGAGAAGAAGATTTTCAAAGAATTCAAAGTATTTTCACCATATAATCAATAGAGCCCCGCCCTAACACCAGAACCCCTGACCCTGGGGCCATAAAATTCACAATTTTGGTAGAGGCACTCTTGCTCATTATAACTTTGTACTTAGTAAATTTATTTAACACCCAGGAGCAGAGAAGAAGATTTTCAAAGAAATAATGCATTTTCACTATATACTCGTTTTAGCACCACCCTAGCACTAGAACCCCTGACCCCAGGGCTATGAACAGCTTGAATGCTTGATGTCCAGGAGTAAAGAAGAAGATTTTGAAAGATTGCATTAATTTTAGTGGTTTTGGCCCCACTCCTCAGCCCAAGGGGGGGGGGGCAGGGATCATTAAATTCACAATTTTTGTTCCCATTCACCTATAAATGCTTTATGTCAAATTTGGTTGAAATTGGTTTAGTGATTGCAGAGAAGAAGCTGAAAATGTTCAAATGTTAACGCACAACGCACGACGACGGACGAAAACAGATAGCAATAGGTCATCTGAGTTTACTCAGGTGACCTACAAATTGAAATGTTGATACCTTTATTTATTTACTTCAATAATTCTCAAAATTACAGCTATGTAAAATAGTTATATACTAAAAGTTAGATAGAATTTGAATCTTCCTTTGTTGTAATGCTGAATTTAGTATCAGACAATTTACACCATAAAAGTTCTAAAGCACGGTTCTTGACAGGAAATCAAGGAGAAAGTAAATTTTAGGCAAGACCATTCAAAAAGCCAAGATTTTGATGTGCAACCAAATAAAAGACCAAGAGAGAGAATAGACGCACTTTGGTGCCCATCCAGGTCAGCAGGGTCAGATTCTTACAGCACACTGTCGAATGTTGTATAGGCTAGACAATTTCAATTGTTGCCTTTCTACCAGATAAGATCACCTGCCAGACATGAAAGAGAAACGTCAAATTCCACCTTCCCTCTCCATTGACGAAACATTATTTAAAATTACGATTATAACAATTATTGGCATTGTTCAAGCAGACAAAGATATCTTATCTCACTCTGTAAAAAAATAGCTTCCCTGGCACACAATATAAAGAAATCCTTTGAAAGGTTGTTCACACACAATTTGTAAATTGCTCATTATTTGATTATTGTGAGATATAAATATTTGAACTTATTTGTTGGTCCCATGCATCTTACCTTGTAAGTTTACTGGTAATAGCGAGTGTCGCGAAGCAAGGAGTAAAGCTTGGTTGAACATTTACTGGAACCTGGATTTTGTATCGAAAAAAGCAGACAGAGTGAATGCATATTTACACATATAAATAGTACATATCTAATATGTTTTACGGTGTGTGACCGTTAGGGCGAGCGCAGTTGTACCATCAAAACACACTTGAAACATTGATCAGCCACTTCAAACATCAAGTCGCACGAGGCATTTCGACTAGCTTTGACTTCACACGACGTCACGAAGGTCGTCGGAGCTTACGCAGACAGCAGAGGGTCTGGTTGAAACTTTCTATAGACCTAGTGCAATTTTTGACGAAAGTCATTGTGGAGTATTTTTTTTTTTTTTGTTTAATTTAAAGTTTTATACAAACCGAAAGCCTTTTTATGTTTAATTTATTTATTAGCCATTATAGCATGGAATCCTGGTAACAATTAAAGGAATTCTGGGAAAGTAACATTCAAACAAGACTTTGCCTGACGTATGTACATATTTAATTCCAAATCCCCTCTGTTCTTTCACGTTAATCGTTGTTTTTCAATTAAAAATCAAACTCGCGTAAAGAGTTCGATTCACTTGTTGATTGTTGATCTGTTCAATGATTGATTGATAATCAGTTGAAGCATTAAAAAAAATTAGTGCTTTTATTCCTATAAACATTTTCTCCTTAAACATGTTAAAGTTCAGGTCATGGAGAACTGGCTATGAAATTGCAATGTACTTGAATTTTAAGGTAAATACACTGTAGGTATATTTGAGTACTTTTTGAGAAGAAAAATAATATGAGCGCACTCTCTGATCTAAAAAATAAAACATGCCTTTTAATCCTCAGAAACATTTCTATCATTTACTAGCATATTATAGATCAAAAGTTGCGCTCTATATTAAATATCGAAAAATAGCTTTAAAAATTGACCGTTTTTGTAGACTTTTTTAAAATATGAGGAAATTGAGGCATTTCGTGACGTCATAATGCATTGACTAGCCACAAAATGACGTCATTTTGTTAGATATGCAGTCATCAAAGATCTAAGTGATATTCAATGTTTTATTAACTATAACTATGTAGTAATTCAAAGGGCCAATTAAGGCAAAAATGAACCTTGTTCTTTACTTATCATTTCATTGGTCATTTGCAAAATTATTTTAGAAACAACATGATTGTGCACACAAGTTCTCTGTCTGAAGTCCTCAAAAAAAAAAAACAGAACTATTTTTGTATTCATATCAAGCAGAGTTCGTTCAAAATTTTACTCGTGAAAAGAAGAAAATACTTGCTGTGCCCTTCAACTCGACATTTTTATATGTCGATGACGTATTGTCGATTAACAATGGTAATTTCTATTCCTATGTTGATGTTGACTTTTAAAAGTGTGAATAATATGAAAACGTAGTTGTCACTTAGTTGTCATGGAATCCTTCAAAAGTATGTGCACACAAATGCTTATCACAAGTGCTTGTAGACCAGACAACCTCCCCATACCCACCTCCAATATACATACCGGGTCCCAAGATATTTATATTTGTCTTTTGTCATAAATTAACCGTCTAGTAAATATTTACAATGTATTTCATATGAACAATCCAAAAAGTACATAGAATTCACTTTTTATTTTAAAAAAAATCATGCCCGTAGTATCTTTAATCACCTCTAACATTTTAACTGCAGGTATCAATTTTGTACGGAAGCCCGTTGGTGCCACATACGAAAAATATTTTATCTGGCGGCCGCCAGATATTAAGTGGTGACCGCCACTTAATTTTTGGCGGCCGCTACATAAATTATTTTGCAGAATGTGGGTGTTATTGCAACTTTATTGGGTTAAGAAGATGGATGTTGACACAGCCGCTGCTTATTGATAAAAAAGTAAATGATAAAAACTTCTTAAATATTGGAACACCATTCTTGGAAATCCAGAATGCAAAACTTTATTTAATTCTCAAACAATCATAGAGCTTACAGCAAACACTAGAATATAGGTGACGAGATAATCCGGTCTAACCTAAAACTAACACCATGATTTATGTCCGTGACCCCTGATAAGGCCTCTTAATAGCCGAAACACTGTACAACTACTTGCATAATTCAAATCAAATATTAATCTGCTCTATGCAAAAACATGTCTACTAGAAGTGTGGTTTGGAGTGTCGGGTCCTAATAAATCTCTTACAAGTTTGGTTGATTTTCACACTGTTTCCACCTCTGAAATCACACGTTAAACATGTGCGCGCATCAGGAAGCCAAATATCTGGCGGACGCCAGATAAAGTATGTGGCGGCCGCCAGATAAATATTTGGCGTCCACCAGATAAATTATGTGGCGGCCGCCAAATATTATGTAGCGGCCGCCAGATAAATATGTGGCAGCTGCCAACTATTGTGAAGCGGCTGCCAGATAAATTATGTGGTGGCCGCCAAATATTATGTAGCGGCCGCCAGATAAATATTTGGCGGCCACCAGATGTTATATAGCGGCCGCCAAATAATTTTTTTTGGCGGCCGCCAGATAAAATTTTTTTCGTACGTGGCACCAACGGGCTTTCGTAATTTTGTATGTTGTAAATTGTAAATGTTATCAATGAAAGAAAGCCAAAAAAATATCTTTGGACCCGGTTTTATATATATTCCAGGGGTTGGGGGAGGGGGGGGGGGGCATAGCTCCTATGATGGCAAGTTTATATGGAACTTGCTCTCATATATCTTAAATAATAACACTCACCTTTTGCAAAATAATTTATGTGGCGGCCGCCAGATATATAAGTGGCGGCTGCCAAATAATAAATGGCGGCCGCCAGATATTAAGTGGCGGCCGCCAGATACATAAGTGGCGGCCGCCAGATATATATGTGGCGGCCGCCAAATAATAAGTAGCGGCCGCCAGATAAAATATTTTTCATACGTGGCACCAACGGGCTTCCGTATAAATGTGTCAAAATGTGTCAAAAACACAATTCAGTAAACTTCCATTTTTGCGCCGACCTCCACCCCCCCCCCCCCCCCCCCTGAAAGTTGGGGATATTGATTTCGGTCTGCCCGTTCGTCTTATCACTCTGTCCGTCTGTAACACTTTTGTTTCAAGCAATATCTCGGGAAGCCTTTGAGCTTTTACAGTAAAATTAAAAAACAGCTTTGGGTCAGGGATGTTAAGGGGGGGGGGGGGGGGGTCCTGTCCACTAGCACCCGTGAGAATTATATTTTTAAGATACATGTTTGTAAGGTACGGAAGCCCGTTGGTGCCACGTACGAAAAATATTTTATCTGGCGGCCGCCACTTATTATTTGGCTGCCGCCACTTATATATCTGGCGGCCGCCAGATAATTATGTGGCGACCGCCACTTATTATTTGGCGGCCGCCACTTAATAAATGGCGGCCGCCAAAAAAATTATATGGCGACCGCCACATAATTTATATGGCGGTCGCCATATATTAATCTGGCGGCCGCTACATAATATCTGGCGGCCGCCAAATATTTAACTGGCGGCCGCTATATAACATCTGGCGGCCGCTACATAATATTTTGCAGCCGCCACATAATTTATCTTGCGGCCGCCAAATATTTATCTGGCGGCCGCTACATAATATTTGGCGGCCGCCACATAATTTATCTGGCGGCCGCTACATAATATTTGGCGGCCGTCACATACTTTATCTGGCGTCCGCCGGATAACATTTGCCTACCTGATGCGCGCGCATGTTTTAACGTACGTGTGATTTCAGAGGTGGAAAAAGTGTGAAAATCAATCAAACTTATAAGAGATTATTAGGACCCGACACTCGAAACCACACTTCTAGTAGATATGTTTTTGCATAGAGCAGATTAATATTTGATTTGAGAATTAAATAAAGTTTTGCATTCTGGATTTCCAATAATGGTGTTCCAATATTTAAGAATTCTTTTTTATCATTAACTTTTTTATCAATAAGCAGCGGCTGTGTCAACATCCTACGGAAGCCCATTGGTGCCACGTACGAAAAATATTTTATCTGGCGGCCGCCACTTGTATATCTGGCGGCCGCCACATAATTATGTGGCGGTCGCCACTTATTATTTGGCGGCCGCCACTTATATATCTGGCGGCCGCCACTTAATATATGGCGGCCGCCACATAATTTATATGGCGGCCGCCACATAGTTTTTCTGGCGGCCGCCACATATTTTTCTTGCGGCCGCTATATAATATCTGGCGGCCGCCACTTATTATTTGGCGGCCGCCACTTATATATCTGGCGGCCGCTGCATAATATTTGGCGGCCGCCACATAATTTATATGGCGGCCGCCAGATAACACCTGGCTTCCTGAATCGCTCGCATGTTTTAATGTGTGGTTTAAGAGGTGGATACAGTGTAAAAATTATAATAGCAACATCAATCAACCAAACTTGTAAGAGATTTATTATGAACCAACACTCCAATCCACACTTCTAATAGATATGTTTTTGCATAGAGCAGATTAATATTTGATTTGAATTATGCAAGTATTTGTAGAGTGTTTCGATTATTAAGAAGCCTCATTAAGGGTCACGGACATAAATCATGGTGTTTGCTGTACGCTATGATTGGTTGAGAATTAAATGAAGTTTTGCATTTTGGATTTCCAATAATGGTGTTCCAATATTTCAGAATTCGTTTTTATCATTTACTTTTTTATCAATAAGCAGCGGTTTTGTCAACATCCATCTTCTTAACCCAATAACACTCACCTTTTGCAAAATAATTTATGTGGCGGCCGCCATATAAATTAAGTGGCGGCCGCCAGATATATAAGTGGCGGCCGCCAAATAATAAATGGCGGCCGCCAGATATTAAGTGGCGGCCGCCAGATATATAAGTGGCGGCCGCCAAATAATAAGTGGCGGCCGCCAGATATATATGTGGCGGCCGCCAAATAATAAGTAGCGGCCGCCAGATATATATGTGGCGGCCGCCAAATAATAAGTAGCGGCCGCCAGATATATATGTGGCGGCCGCCAATTAATAAGTGGCGGCCGCCAGATAAAATAATTTTCATACGTGGCACCAACGGGCTTCCGTACGAAACCACACTTCTAGTAGATATGTTTTTGCATAGACCAGATTAATATTTGATTTGAGAATTAAATAAAGTTTTGCATTCTGGATTTCCAATAATGGTGTTCCAATATTTAAGAATTCTTTTTTATCATTAACTTTTTTATCAATAAGCAGCGGCTGTGTCAACATCCATCATATCTTAACCCAATAAAGTCACAATAACACTCACATTTCAAAAATAATTTATGTGGCGGCCGCCAGATATTAAGTGGCGGCCGCCAAATAATAAGTGGCGACCGCCAGATATATAAGTGGCGGCCGCCGAATAATAAGTGGCGGCCGCCAGATATTAAATGGCGGCCGCCATATAAATTATGTGGCGGCCGCCAAATAATAAGTGGCGGCCGCCACTTAATATCTGGCGGCCGCCAGATGAAATATTTTTCGTACGTGGCACCAACGGGCTTCCGTACAAATGTACGGAAGCCCGTTGGTGCCACGTACGAAAAATATTTTATCAGGCGGCCGCCACTTATATATTTGGAGGCCGCCACATAATTTTTATGGCAGCCGCTACATACCCGGTAATATATATTCCAGGGGTTGGGGTAGGGGGGGCATAGCTCCTATGATGGCAAGTTTATATGGAACTTGCCCTCATATATCTTAAATGTGTCAAAATGTGTCAAAAACACAATTCAGTAAACTTACATTTTTGCGCCGACCTCCCCCCCCCCCTGAAAGTTGGGGATATTGATTTCGGTCTGCCCGTTCGTCTTATAACTCTGTCCGTCTGTAACACTTTTGTTTCAAGCAATATCTCGGGAAGCCTTTGAGCTTTTACAGTGAAATTAAAAAATAGCTTTGGGTCAGGGATGTTAAGGGGGGGTCCTGTCCACTAGCACCCGTGAGAATTATATTTTTAAGATACATGTTTGTAAGAAGAAGCTTTATCAACCGACAAATTACGAAGGGCATCCCCCTGGATTTATAATATGGCTATAATACCTGTGTATAAAAGCCATATTAATTATATTTTTCACAACATATATATACATATAGTATTTTGAACAAGAATTTCTTTAAAGTTTTTGGGTTTTTGCTTGGTTTTTGCTTAGTTTAGACCATAACTCCTTATTTGTCCCGACCGCCCTTTGTAAAGTACCCCCCTTCCCTCCTTACTAAGTCCGCACATACCACTGTTTGTCCCAACATTACCTTTACTATTGTAAATGTTCATTGAAAGGTCGGTTACCCCCCCCCCTCCCACTTCCTACCATAGTAAAGTGATATCGAGGATACGTAGTATTCTATGCAAAAAATGTGAAGGGAAAGGAAGTTGGCATTGAAAAAACTTGGCCACTACCCCCCCCCCCCCCTTCCACCACCACCACCACCAGCAGCAGCAGCAAAAAGGATTTTCGAGTCTGGGCATTTTCCTTTTTTTTTTTTGCTTGTTACGGAAGCCCATTGGTGCCATGTACGAAAAATATTTTATTTGGCGGCCGCCACTTGTATCTCTGGCGGCCGCCACATAATTATGTGGCGGTCGCCACTTATTATTTGGCGGCAGCCAGATATATATCTGGCGGCCGCCACTTAATATATGGCGGCCGCCACATAATTTATATGGCGGCCGCCACGTAGTTTTTCTGGCGGCCGCTATATAATATCTGGCGGTCGCCACATAATTTATCTGGCGGTCGCAATATAACATCTGGCGGCCGCCACTTATTATTTGGCGGCCGCCAAATATTTATCTGGCGGCCGTCACATAATTTATATGGCGGCCGCCAGATAACACCTGGCTTCCTGAATCGCGCGCATGTTTCAATGTGTGGTTTAAGAGGTGGATACGGTGTAAAAATTATAATAGCAACATCAATCAACCAAACTTGTAAGAGAGTTATTATGAACCAACAATCCAATCCACACTTCTAATAGATATGTTTTTGCATAGAGTAGATTAATATTTGATTTGAATTATGCAAGTATTTGTAGAGTGTTTCGATTATTACGAAGCCTCATCAGGGATCATGGACATAAATCGTGGTGTTTGCTGTAAGCTATGATTGGTTGAGAATTAAATGAAGTTTTGCATTTTGGATTTCCAAGAATGGTGTTCCAATATTTCAGAATTCGTTTTTAATCATTTACTTTTTTATCAATAAGCAGCGGTTGTGTCAACATCCATCTTCTTAACCCAATAACACTCACCTTTTGCAAAATAATTTATGTGGCGCCCGCCAAATAATAAATGGCGGCCGCCATATATTAAGTGGCGGCCGCCAGATACATAAGTGGCGGCCGCCAGATATATATGTGGCGGCCGCCAAATAATAAGTAGCGGCCGCCAGATAAAATATTTTTCATACGTGGCACCAACGGGCTTCCGTAGCTTGTCAACTTTTACAGGTAAGTTAAAAAAAATTTCTCTGGCTGCCACCTCCCCCT
This sequence comes from Saccostrea cuccullata, assembly GCF_032062105.1. Classification (NCBI taxonomy): domain Eukaryota; kingdom Metazoa; phylum Mollusca; class Bivalvia; order Ostreida; family Ostreidae; genus Saccostrea; species Saccostrea cuccullata. The sequence goes on along the minus strand of NW_026923386.1, from coordinate 6,090 downwards.
TTCAAAAACGATGCTACGTGCCTGCTATTATTTTTTTATTTCATGCAACAGAATGACATTTTTTAAAATTTTTCTTTCATTTCCCTTCTGGAACCTTCGAAAGCCTATTAGGATCAATCTAGAGAGAAAAAAAATTAAAAGGCGTTATAACGCCTTTCGAAAAGGCGTAATAACCCGAAAAAAGGCGTTATAACGCCTTTTGAAAAGGCGTTATTACGTCTTTCCATTCCAAAAGGCACCTTTCCATTCTAAAAGGCGTTATTACGCCTTCCAAAAGGCGTTATTAAGCCTTTCTAAAATGCGTTATTACGCCTTTTTAAAAGGGTTATAACTTTTTTTGAATAACCATTATTTTGCATTCAACAGGCCCGTGCTTTTAACCCCCTCCCCCAAACACCACCACCACCCCCACTCTATTGGCCAAACTCGGGACTTCTCGGTAAAACTTTGTTTAAATGCAATAATTTGCATTACAACAAAATGTTCAGGAACCAAGAACCCAATAGTTAATTATACATATGTAATATCTAAACTGTAGCACTGAAGACTTTTCCCCAAAAGTGTGTATGTGAAGGGGGGGGGGGGGTTACCCCATTCGCACTCGTAATACTGGCCTACTTGAAAAGGAAAATGGAAAGGCCTTATTTTATGTTAATAAATATATGAAAGATGTAACTAAAACCATCTTTATTTATGCAATTCTCTATATTCCTGCACATCTCACTGACAACTTTTTGCATTCGTATTAAGAGAAGGCAACACTCTACTTGTGAAGATACGATATAGGCAGATGTATCTTGGAGCTTTGCTTGCCATGTATTAAAATTCAGGTCATTTAAAGACATTTTTCTCTCTTCTTGGAAAAAAGCAGGCAAACAATTTGCATAGGTATAATGAGCAATTGAAATCAATGATCTTTGGTAGAGGTGTGTCTGGTATTTAAGAAGGACTTAGTAATAACGCCTTTTCAAAAGGCGTTATAACGCCTTTTTTCGCGTTATTACGCCTTTTCGCCTTTTAATTTTTTTTCTCTATAGATTGATCCTAATAGGCTTTCGTAGGAACCCCTTTGCTCGTTTAAATGTCCATTGAAATGTATTGTAGCGACTACGACAAGACGTGGCTTTGAGGTATCTTGTGGAGATTTTATCCATCGAAATCCCGATAAAATTGAAGAATTCAATAATGCAACCGTGAATACAATAGACTACAATGACTGATCCCCGTTTTTGGTTAAGTTCGTTCGTAAGATGTCGGTGTTTCTCTGATATAACGTATTTGGATTTGTACCATCATTGGTTTAAACAAGCTGACTTACAACCATTCATATTATGATAAATAAAAAAGAAATTAAATAATATTAACATAAACACTCAATAAGCTTTCTTTACAATGTCAAGAGGTAACTTTTCTTTGAATATGATATGTTTGTTTGGATGCGTCAAAGGCGCTTGGGGTATGGACCCCCCCCCCCCCCCTTTTCCATTTTTTTTTCTTTTTAAATCTGGGATTGAGTCACCTTTTTCCTATTTTCTATTCTAATACGCACTAGATGTTATCAATAATGTAACTCTTTTGTCTCTACAAGCTGTTTTTAAATATGTCGTTTTCGACTGATACATCTTTATATGACTTGTGATTCAATCCCAGATTTAAAAAGAAAAAAAATTGGAAAAGGGGAGGGGGGGGGGTCCATACCCCAAGCGCCTATGGGATGCGTCACTTTGTCGTAAACTCCAAATGAAATACTTCTAAGCATGTTGTAAGTAATACACTAGGTGTCTCCTAATCTTGCTGTAAGGTCATATTTCTATGGGAAGTTCAGGATCCGAGTAAAATGCAAAGAGGATGGCTTTGGGTCCATAGGGGCTTTTTAAAAAATGCCAAGTAAAATCGTGGCCCAGACTGGATGGCTATATAACTAGAATATTAATCCTGACATGGTACGGTGATTTATCTGGACTTGAACAAATACCACATTTTTTAATTACACTGTTTCCTTTTGATTGACTTTAAGCAGTTTAAAACAACTTACGATAGAAATTATTCATTTTTTTTTATATTTTCTTTAATTATTTAAACACATTATACACAATCACATCAGATTTCCAGACTGTAATTTAATTTTGACATATCTTGGTTCATAGATGTACGAAGTTTATGTACAATAGCACAGACTTTGTATAACCTATCTGATTCGTACACACTACATATATTTACAAAGTCATTTTCAGGGAATTAAACAGGAAAAACGAAACGTCACATTTGTGACGTAATTGATGTCATAATCAAATGTACATAGCACAACCGTTCAAATTGTCGAAATTGGGTACCAATTTGAAAATTGATGACAAAAGCAAGCTTGCGACCAACCTCAACGTCCCTCTAGAGAATGTTTCTTTCATATGGAGACACCACCCCTTTACGACAGAGTGCTGCAAATTTTGTCCTATACTCGTCACTCTGGGCTATTGAGCAGGGAGGGATCTTTTTCGTGCCAGCACCCACTGGGACACGGGACTTAGGTTTCTAATTCTAATCTCAAAACTGAATAAATTTGTATCACAATTATTTTCACCTAGTTTATCATGTTTATTAGGTATAGTTTTACATACTGTACTGAAATACTGTAACTGATCCTTCGTAATACCCTACCCACAATGTAGAATTGTGTAGAGACAGTGAATGTGGACGATTCTCTTCATTATCTGTCAATAAGGACTTCAAATACTCCCCATTAGAACTCAGTAGATGGATTTGGCGGTTATTAATATCAGTAACAAGGATGTTACAGAGGGAGTCGCACACTACATCTGCTGGGTTGAGGATCTTGGTCACGTTCTCGCCTTGGTAGACTGACTTCATACCACCAGAGAGAGAGATAATCCTTAGATCACCTGCCGTGCTCCGAGAACGATTCACAACACAGATATCAGTGTTACTGTTTTGAGTGACTCTGTATGGCCATGTAAACAATCTGGTGTGACCGTCCTCCTGGTACTCATACTCATGGATGACATCACCTGTCACTGTGATGTGTCTCACCAGACGTCTGCTGTGTTCGTCTAAGTTGTAGAGTTCCGATTCCTTGTCTCTAAAGGTAACTAGTAGTCCACCATCTAATGACTGACAGATTCCCCATGGTACCAGTCGATCTGTACTGATGACTGTAGAGAGAGGTTCTGCTGGAGAACTTGATGGAGACAAATAGCAGACTGACTTGCTTGTAGGACCAGTGAAAAAAATATCGCCCGTTTCAGTCACGCAGAAATCATTAGGAGAAATACTAATTTTCTGTGATTTTGCACCTTCCATGTTAATTTGTTCGGTATATTCTGAATTATCTTCTCTTAAATAACAATGGTCTTCATTAAATGTTTTCAATATAGATAAAACGTTTTTTCCATATTGAAATGAGTTTATTTTAACCAGTCCAACATCATCTAAATCCAAGGTTCTTCCCAACAAAGATTTAATCAAATTGATATTAATTGCGCCTTTGATGAACCTCACAGATTGTTCACAGTTTGTCATATGCACCTCTAAATCACTGCTAATTATTGTAAATTTTCTTTTGTTTTCAATCAAGCTCACATATGATTTATTTCTAATGTTATCCTCCATAGATTTCATTGTGTCCAAAACTTTTCTTTTCTTCATCCCTAGCTCGGATCTCTGACGGATCAATCGATCATTCTTTTCTTCCGTATTGTCTTTCAATCTTTGTTCATGGTGTCTTTTTTCTTTCGTCAGCAACGTAATTATTTCTTCAAAATGCTTCTGTAATTTTCTGTACTCAGAAGAGTACAGTGTTTCATTTTCTGAGATTTTTTTTGATATTTTCTTCACCTCCTTTTCAATTCCATTCAGATAATTATGCATGTCTTCCAATATTGTGGTAGTTGTTTTCCAGGTATGATTTTGGGCTTTGGTACACATAGCACAAATGCATTTATCACAGTCCTCACATATAATGTCTAAAGGTTGTGAATGGGATTTACACATTTCATTCATCGTTAGATGAAAGTCCGGTGAATTGTGTTTGGAACTACCTACACCCATGTTTGTCGAGTGGTATCTGCTTAAAAGAATGAATTAGTGTACGTATTTACCTGTTAAATACTTAGCAACCAACTGTTTTGAAGTACGAATTTAAAATTTAGTATGATGTAATAGGAAAGGAATGGAAACTTACATTACATGTATCATATTAGACATTCCTTTTGACTTGTAATAATTGTTCAATGAACAATTTCCACATGATTAGACATATTTAAAATCATTTAAAATCCATGTCTTTGTATTGTGATTTACGTCTATTTAATATTTAGACAGCTTCATTTCTTTAGAACTTGAAATCAAGAGACAGTAATGCAATTACGAGTATTTATTTATCTAAAATAAGAATCATAATTACCCGATTCATTGTATTTAACATGCAAAAGTATGAAAGAAAGAAATAATTATTATATTAGTACATTTAGTTGGTTTGATATATGAAAAGATATTTAATCATTAAAAATCACAAATACATATTTCATTAATAAAGAAATTTTGAAAACCGTTTAAAGATATTAATGATAAAAAAATGATTTTTTTTAACATTGAATAAAGGAAACATATATAGAACTCCATACACGACAGCCAACTGCTTAATTACTGCTAACTACTGACTGCTCAATGCCAACTACCACTGCTCGAAGATGATATTGCTTGTTTTGTTATCTTAAATATCTTGAATACGCATGCTCATTTGATTAAATTCTATGATAGATAACGATAATAACACAAATTGGCGGATTCAGGATTTTTTTAAACGGTGGAGGCAAGGAAGTCCCTTTACTCTATGTAACAAGATGTGTTTGTGAAACATAATGTGCGCCCAGCGGCAACAAAATTAGAAAAAAGCTATTTTCAGCTTACAGATCAATGTCAGGGTTTCAAGGTTATTGAACTTGGTGTGTGTCATTTTTAAGAACTTGATTAGTGTAATATACATACTAGGGATGTCAAATCGGTCAATTTTTAATACTCGGTTACTCGGACGTTTTTCCGATCGAGTACCCGGGTACTCGGTAAAAGTGTAATATAAATAAATATGAATAAGTAAATTGATGAATGTAAAACATTGTAAACACTTGTAGAAATAAAACCAGATGCTCTGATAGGAGGTTTACACGTAAATGCATTTCTGTTGTAACATTATGATGATGAGAACTTCGTGCCCGACGAAATTTAATACGACATTTTTTAAAGTTCAATCTATTTATCAGATAAACACAAGAAATAAAATCGTAAGTGGTTCGTGGTGTTTTTGTTTAAAAAAAATATAATCTACTCCGTAATTGTCATGTAACTCTTTGTTGCATTTGACGTCAAGGTATATATCAGTCGTACAGTTTGACTTGAACTTGACCAAGTTCTAACAGAGCCGATTTACGATTTTCGTATACTTTTCGATCCTAGATTTTATAGTATCACAGGACGGTATTTTGTAGTTTGGTGCAACGATGGACATAAGTTTTTTTTAAAGTCTTTGTATGGAACGCCGTCACTGCCTTATAGCAGAACACAACAATTGCATTGCGTCAACCTTCCATTACATTATGTCAACTCTTTATGACATTAACCCACACTACTATTGCATTGTGCCGATCTTCTATTACATTATGTCAACTCTTTATGACATTAACCCACACTACTATTGCATTGTGTCAACCTTCCATTACAATATATTAACTCTTTATGGCATTTACTCAAAATTCTATTACATTGCGTTAACCTTCCATTACATTATGTCAATTCTTTATGACCTTTACTCGCACAAACTATACATTGTGTCAACTTTCCTTTACAATATGTTAACTCTTTATGACATTAAATCACACTACAATTTTATTTTGTCAACTTTGCATTACATTATGTTTACTTTTTATGATATTTAATAAAAATACAACTACATTGCGTCAACCTTCCATTACATTATATCAGATCTTTATAACATTGAGTGAAAAGTTTTTTACGAGTTGTGAATATATATTTATAATATTTGAACTCATTATTACGTTAGGTCGATTTTGCATTATGTGA
>NW_026923385.1:0-21516 GCF_032062105.1 Saccostrea cuccullata | reverse complement strand
AAGAAAACTTTTGTTGTGATTGGAATTTTCACTAGTATCCGCTTTTATATCGACTTTTTATTGTAATAAATAAATTAAAAAAATATAGATACCTTGAAGGGTTTTAATAATTAACATACATATGGTGTGGAACCTGTCAAATTGATTCTTGATAAAGACGTAATCAGTTGATCACACACAAAAGGAAATCATAAACCAAAGAAAGACAGTTTCTCGAGGAATTTTTAACAATTCATTGGGAAAACTTCATCTTTTTCTAATACTTCGTTACGAGATATATATACACTTCATGTAAATATAATATATATTAAAAAATAATAATTAAGGTAACTGCAAAAGTGATCAACTCATAATGATGGAATAACAAATGTAATTCTTTTATATCTTTAATTGAGAATGGTACATGTTCAATGGATAAAATACAACCTTTGAATTAAGAAAAAAAAACTGTATGTACCTAAGTGTCCTTTATGCGAGAATATTGAACTAGTAAAAAAATATTAATATGTAGATGTAAAAAAATAACCCGAATGATAATGTTAATCGCAAAAAAAAGCGCATTTATGTGACAAAAAACACAACAAAGTCTTAACTTATTAATATTATTTGCAAGAATCTGATATTACGAAATCAGTTCTTAAGGATGACGTTTACTCAGGTTTCAGAAAACAGAAAAGAAATTTCATAAGGTATAATATGTTAAATAAAAAATGTTCTTAATGGATAAAAAACAAAGTTTTAACTCAATATCACTTTAAAAATTTTATATTTTATAATTTGAAGAAAATATACAGGAACAAAAGTCAATGTATGGCAATGTAGAGGAAATTCTAACTAAATTTTTAATTTTTCATTCTTGTCAAAATCTTTTATTTCTTGCAATATTAATCACAATTTAAAGGTTACATGTACTTTTAGACATTATTTTGCAAATATTATATGTATTAAAGCTGATAACATATTTCAAATAATTGAATGCTACGAAATAAAAATAAAATCAAAAATATAAACAAAAACCATTCCAGACAACATATCTCAATGATTTAATCATTGACCCAATATAATAATATCAATACCATGAGTATGAGGGCAACAAAGGTAGCCTGAGGCTCTAAATAATTTAGAGTTCTTATCATTCAGATTTTTGTAATATTCAATTAAAAATGGGGAAAAAATATAAAAATTATCAAGTTTATGGACCAAACTTAAATCTTTTCTTTATATGAAGCAACGCTGATCCACTGCTATAATATTTCATTATTGAAAGAGTTTTGTTGCTTGTAATATTTTGTGAGTGAAGAAAAAATTGGCCATAGTGTGAAAAATTGAGGTATTTTCCTAGAAAAAGTCGGGGGTCACTAGCATGAAAAGTTTGTCATTGACATAGTAATTTGAAATTGAAATTTAACACAAGAATAATAAGTGTACTATGTGCAATAGGTGGTTTTTCGTTCTTATCAGTAGAATTTTTAGTCATCTGAGTAAAGGTATACCTTAAGGGTGGTGGATGCAAATCTACAAATAACACGTCATACACTGCATCTGAAAAAATGATAATAATTGTTATAAACTTGACCGCGTTTGACAGTGGTTGCCCAAAGCAAGGTTTACGATCTTAAAAGTCGTTAACTTAACATACACCCACATATACACTATGTCTACCGGTGAAAGATATGGATTGGGCAAAAAAAATGTTCCACATTGGTGATACACGAAAATTTTTAAACTTTTACCTGAAATCTCTTTAATCTTGTATCAATAATTTCAAAAATTCATCGTCTTTTCCCTGTTTTGACAGAAAAATATCATGTTGATAATAATTGCCTATGGATCTTCAAGTATGGTAACTTACAACGTCACATTTTGCTCGTTTCTTATTATAACTAGATTACATTGCATATGCCACAAACAAAACTACTTAAATACCTATATTATGCCTTTCATGATTGATAGCAAGTAAAAGATGAATAAATATATTTTTGTTAAAAACTATTTTGAAGATAAAAGAAATGTAAGATAAATAAATTCCTTTCTCAAAAATTAAGACCCCCCTCCAAAAAAAGTAATTAATTTATTTTCATTGATACATGTACGAAGAAAAGCTCTCTGTAAATTTAGGAAGGCAAAAGTTTTTTGCCAATGCAACAAAGGGACATATGTAAAGCAATTAAAGTTATAAGAATGATATAGAGAGTAACTTTTTAAACACCTCTCTTGGTTTTAATTTTGATGGTGTTTGAATAAGAGCTACTGAGCTACTTAACAAGATAGATATACAAATGTTGACTCAAAAAACTTCTTTATACATTTCAAATAACATTGCGGATACACCCTCGTATAAAAATACGTACCAAAACAAAATAAAAATTTGAATTTGTGGACTTTCAGCACTTTGAAAAATATAATTGGATGAGGTATGAATGAAATATATAGAAATAACAAACAAAAGTCGAACTCACAAATCAATTAAATAATACAAAATTGGAGCAGAGCAAACATGAACCTCCATAAAATTAGAGGTGTGATCAGTTGCCATTGATGAGTGAGCATCCCCTGTTGACAGGCAATGACCGCCCTTGTCTTCCTTGTCATGATCGGGAAATAACGGAAAAATCTGTCAACAAATCAACTGTATATATAATGGCGTAATAATAAGCATGAAAAAAAAACGTCAGTCAGCATTTATATGGTAGCTCTATGATAAATTGTAATTGCTTACAAGCTAAGGTCATTGTATCGACCATAGAACTAACGAAATGATGGTGTTTAATTCCTGATATGCTTGTTTCAGCAAGTTTTTGTCAATAGTTTACCTCGTTTTAGAAATTGTTCTCACGTAGAGTATGCCCTCGTGTACCGATCCAACTGAGGAATATACTGTAAAACGAGAATATTTGGCGCACTACTTATTTAAGTTTTTATCTGAACGCTGAAATTTATTGTGCGCTAAAATATTTCTAGATATTAATTTTTGTGTGTGTTCAAAGCTTTAACATATTACATGTAAACCCGAACGCGCGATTACGTTATGCCGAAGGGTTGTTGGTTATTAACACTGACTCAGCAGTGTACATGGTAGGATTCATAGCTGCCCAAATTATAATTTCATAAGCTATTTTTAGTTGTTATCAAATTCTTATCATTAACTTCAAAGTTTCACTTTTTCTTCGGCGTGTCATCTCGCCTCGAGGTAAACAAGAGCAATCAAGCATGGTGATCAAGCTGCAGACAATTCCTGATTATGATTACTGTTTATCCACTGTAATTTTCTTTCCATGAATGCGTTGTTTTAATATGAATAAAATGCGTAAATACTCAATTTATTTTATAAGATAAAATAGAATTAAAATTTAAAGATTTTGCCACGACCATGTGATTGCAACAACACGGTTTACTACGGGAGTGCTACTGTGTTTCCGTACTTGACTAACAAAAAGTCAAATACTGGCTTAGATTCACAATTATATAGTTTAATGACAAGTGCAAGCGCTAAAAATTTGCGCCAATGCATTCCCACTTGCGTTTGCGCTAAAATAAGTATGCGCAAAATTTTCTCGTTTTACACATGTTACAGTAAAGCCCGTATGCAGGTGATGCAGTTATATTGTGATATAAATAATAAGTTAATATTAAAGTTGTTGTATTGCACTACATATACTCGTTTTTCATACATGTATATATGAGATATATATTTATACCCATCCAGTCTAGTGACAGGCAAAAAAAAAAAAAAAAAAAAAACTCTAAAAATATTTATTTCAATTTCAAATTTTTATTTTCAAACAACTAATCAAACATCATTGCATCTCTAAACTACTTCGAATCATTTTTTTGTCGCGAAAACATTATCGTCGCCTGAGAATTATAAGGTTCTAACTGAATTTTGCAAAATTTTGGGAAATTGAAGTTAAATTTCGGGATCAATATCTTTTTACTCAAAGCTCTTCGGACTATGATATAAGGCATAAATACTTAAAATATGCTAATCTACGACAAAATTAACTAAATATTTAATAATTTTGAGCAAAAATATGAAAAAAAATTACATTGAAAATGGAGATAGAACTTTCTATCGAATATTTTTGTGCATATAAGTGAGAATTATGCTCATGGCGGTAGAACTTTTATTTTTGAAGAAAACTGATAAAATGTTTCACTTCTGAAAACAAGATTAATGTGAAAATAGTAAGGGGCATCTATTTAAGTGGGGGGGGGGGGCTGGGCTGGCAAATTTTACCTAGTCATATTATTATTTCCATGTCAATGAAGGACAGATTATGTATTTCCAATAGCATCAAAGACAGATTATTTATTTTCTTTTTCTTTTTTTTTTTTATTTATTTACAACATTTTCGAGGACAGTTTATTTACATGTATTTCCAAAATCTGCCAGCCCCTTCAGAATCATATAATCTTTCCCTGAAGAAAAGTTTTTTTGATGCAATCAATTAAATTTTTTACACTAAATTTCAATTGCGCATTTTTGATTGTATAGAAACATCATTTTACAACAAAAGAAATCACAATAAAAGGAGAAAGAAAATCTCTGATCCTTTTTGAAAATATAAAAAGTAATTTTAGAATGGATACATTCTGTTAGTTCAACAACAACAGAAAATCACCCGAGATTCTCGGGTGCGTTTTGCTAGCATCTGTTTCCATTGTTCTGGTCCGTAACTCCATCAAACAAATTGTAAAACATTTTCAGTTTCTACGAGTACTCCTGAACAGCTATTCCAATGCATTTCTACCAATTTTGGTATATTAGTATATCATCAATCATGAATACAAAATATACAGGTATGAATGTTAAATCCACAGGCACCTGACGTTACTTATTTTTCTTTTAATAAAAAAAAAATATTCCAATACCTAATAATACGTTTATTATTAGGTATATGGGTATATTTTTTATTAAAAGAAAAATATGTAACGTTAGGTGCCTGTGATTAAATCGTGCAAATTATATAATTGTGATTTTTCATGGCCTCTGACATCCTTGGGTTCAATGGATGATGGAGAAGGTTGTTAAAGAAGCCTTTCTCCTTTCAAAATTGACATATAACCAGGCAAATGTTTGCTAAACTATAAATCGTACTTGGTCCTTTAGCAAAACTGTGGAAAGCAGGTCCATGGTTTAATTTTTTCAGGCCTTATGGTTGTCATTGATTATATATTGCAAATATATTACAAGATGGACATCAACAGGCAACTTTTTATACATGATTTTAATAAACACTTAGCCCTCTAAAATATAGCTTCTGGTTGTCGGGATTAGGATAGCACTAAACTGGTTTTATATTGAAATGATTTACACATTGAAAAATTTTCTTTACCATTACATGTACAAGAAAAATTTTGCACATGTATTTCCTTTAACAAAAACTGTAAAATATATGGCTGTGGTACCAGCATTAAGCCCAAAGTGCAATCTAGGCAACTGTTAATTAAAATAAGTATTTAAATTTCCCTTTTCTTAAAATTTTAAAACCTATGTCATTTGTATCCAGCGCTCAGGCCTCAGGGTGGGGCTAAATTGGTCATGCATTAAATTTTATAAATCACTGTGCCGGGATTTTTAAGGGGAAAGTGCAAAAAATGATTTAAACCTTTAAAAACTAACTTTGTGTTTCAGAGATGCAGTTCTTTTGTACTAAATTGGCAATAGTTTAGATAAAAACCAAATTTCTCAGGTGACCATTATCCCATGATTCAGCAATCGCTATTATAAAACTTTCACTCTGAATTCAGAAATACACTTCTTTGATTATCATTGTAATATTATTAATTTAAACATGTTAGAGTAAATGTGAATAAGTTTAAGTAGCTTCACAGTGCCCCCCTTCCCAATCAAGTTTTCCATTGATAAGATCACGTGACCAAAAGTAAAAATTGTGATTGGACATTATGGAATAAATTCTAATATTTATAAATTTGCATGAGATAAACCAAAAATTACCGTTAATATCTTCTTTATTTTTGTCCAAAAAATCAAAAGGTTATGTGGGAGATAGATCTCAGCGAGCCATTCCAACGATATGCATAACTTATTTTTAATTTTGGCACATAGAACCTTATAATTCTCAGGCAGTTATGTTTTCGCATAATTACGCGAGACAATGTACTCGCGAAAAAAATGTTTTCAAGTATATAAGCACTGTTAAAGATTATATAAAGCAGTAAGCACTAATCCTGAAAAGCAGTAAATAAAAAGTAAACATAAGATATACAAAAAATTAAGTGATCTGCAGTATATAGACAACAACGCAAATAGGTAGCAAAGGCCAAAAAAAGGAGATTTGCATGGTTATATTAAAATACGTCATCCTTTAAATTTTGTTTTTATGTTTGCCAAAGAGGTAAGTTCACCAACTCTATAAAATGGCCCTGTCAATATACCAACTTACTGACCAAGTCCTTACGCCCCATTTCGAACATCAAACTTAAAAATGTATAACGTGGCATTGCACATGCACTAGTTCTCTTCAATGCTCACCTATTGTTTGCAAAAAATATATTTCATCTGTCCTTAAAGGAGATTTCTCTCATTAACAAAACTATCACAAACTCCTGATAAAGGCAGATAAAAAATATCCAATGATATCCAAGTAAAAGACATTTGCATTTAAGAAGAGATAAAAATTATTTTCAAATATTGTCGCTTTTGAAATAAGCGTTTGACATTGTTGGCTCAAAGCAATGATTTGTAATTTCCCACGCTGTTCTTAAAAATGCTTAGATTCATTTTGGTCGATGGAACGTTAACTCTGTTTGTGCTATAAAATAACCAATGTATTGTTGGTCCTACCTGATAAAGAAATCAACTGCAAGATTGCGATCTTCTATACTTTCCCGGCAGATCAGCGTTTACATAAAGTCTGTTTTAGTATCTCATTATAACGTAAACGTCCTGGCAGGCATTAAATATCAATTTAGAAAATAATAATGAAAAAAAAGAATAGTAAAGACATTTGGCAGATTTGCTGTTGTACTTAAAATACAAAAAAAAAATACATGTGACCTCTCATCGTGGCCGTAATGTGTTACATACGGTGACTGCAGACTAGAATACTTGGAGTCGGTTTCTTACCCTTATTGTTTGTGATGTTGCTATTTCTTGTGTAAATTTTTACACCCTCCTATTCGTTGATTGTTTTAATACTTGATTCTAGGTGTGCATTATATCTTATTATCTGAATAGGGGTGTATATTTCTCAGTTCTTTACATACAGTGTACGCTACAGCATTTTCAGCGTATGAATAATTTCTAATACGGGCTAAGTTATTGACAAACAAGTTGATGAAGCAAGGATATCAAGACTCTTTTTTAAAAGTAATTTTGTAAGTTCATGGTCGATAAATACCCTGTCAGCAAAAAATTATCTTTAAATGAAATATTTACTGAATTTCTTTCATACTTATCATCAGGCTATTAATATTGACATTTAATTCCAATTAATTATTTCTCGAACATGACAAGAAGCACTACGCAGATGTGACCAGGGTTGTTGATGCTACATCGCAAGAGAAGTCTTGTTTTCGTTTTATTATGATAAGAGAAATTGTTTGTTTTTAATCAAATGAAAGAAAAAATATGAATAAAAAAATATATATTATCAGAATAAAAGGCGGTTGAATAAAAAGTTCATGCTTGATTTTTTTGTTGTTGTCAGCAAATACTTCAAGTTTCATTAAATGTGTGACGATTTTTGAGATATGAAAATTTTTATTTTAAGAATTTAATATTTCCTAAAAATGCATGTCATGACATCTTTAATATACATATCAATTAATACAATATCCACTTTTAATGTTATAATTAAGGAATGACTCTAATTCTTGGCCAGATTATCGAGTATAAATTTTTTGGGGTCAGTTTACGTTTTATAATCCGCGAAGCGGATTAAAAAAAAGCGTAAACTGACCCTGTAATATCTGTATTTCAAAATTATAAATCATTACTATTTCTTATGTTTATGTAAATCACTAGAACTATTTTTCTATAATTGTATTGATAACCTAATCACTCTTCTATTTCCCGCACTTTTATCAGGTGATGCTTAAGCGCATGAATATCTTGCAACTGATATTAAACAGTGAACTAATCAACATGTGTTTTTTTTCCAACGTCCTTTAACAAGGACATAATATTTGGCGACGAGGATAATACATCGCTAAAATGGATCGATTACCGGAATTCCCACCATTCGAATACGCGGACAAAGCGGACGCAGGACCCAAATGGGAGAAATGGATGGAACGACTCGAGCTACTATTCACTGGGATGAACATTGAGGACAACGGCCGGAAAAGAGCCTTATTACTACACTACGCTGGAGGCTTTTTTGATATTTACAATGCCGAAAAGGGAGATGCTCCGATTACATACGTGGGACAAAGCAGGTACTGTCTACTTATTTTTCTCCACGGAAAAACATACAAATGGCTGTATACAAATTTAGAAACTGTAAGCAATCGGGCACTCAAACACTTGATGAGTATGTAACTGAGCTCCGTAGATTGTCAAAGGACTGTGAATTTAATGATGTGAACAAAGAAATTTTATCACAAATCATTCAACACTGCCGCTCTAACCGCCTGCGGAGGAGAGCATTACGCAAGCCTGATATGACCCTGCAGAATCTAATGGATTTAGGCCGAGCGATGGAAGTGGCTGAAACACGGCACAAACGATGGAGGAACAGAGTGAGCGTGCTGTGAGCGTGCTGTGAATTTTGTAAACAAACCACGTTTGAAATTTAAGAACAGACAGAGTGAGAAGCCGAAAGGTCAACCTAAGGGCAGTACTGGGAGTGCTGTGGCGAACACGTGTAGAAACTGCGGGGGACCGTATCCGCACACAGCAGAATGCCCAGCTAAAGGCAAACAGTGTCGATATTTAAGTAAATCACTTTGAGAAAGTATGCCGATCAAAGAAAAGTAATGGTGCTAGGGGAGGTTATCCAAAGAAACACAAAACAAGAGCCGTGCGCGAGTTGTCTTAGATGTGGGAGAATGTGTCCTCAACTGATGAAGAATATTTGTATACTGCTAATTGCAGCAAAGGCCCAAAACAGTGTCTCAAAGTTAACGGAACATTCTGTGATTTTCTCCTTGATACCGGAGCGTCCGTAAATATCCTTGACGAAGCAACTTACCTAAAGTTGGGACAACCCAGGCTTGAAACAAATGGTTCCAAGCTGATGCCTTATGGAGGAAATGCACCGTTGGATGTGATTGGGACATGTTTACTCGACATTCAGTGGAAGAACATTACGCAACAACACAAGTTTTATGTCGTCCGAGGGAGCAATGGAGCCTTGTTAGGTTATTCTACATGCCGTTCCCTAGTAACTTGTACATATCGTGAATCAACTGTCTCATACTGATGTTACTAAGGGGTACCAAGATGTGTTTCAAGGAATCGGTAAGCTTGTTAACAAAACTGTTCACATACACACCGATAATTCAGTGAAGCCAGTTGCGCAGCGCAGCAGACGTATACCGTTTCATTTGCGTCCGAAGGTTGAAGCGGAGCTACAAAAGCTACTGAATGATGACATCATAGAACGCGTGGAAAACGAACCAACACCTTGGGTGTCACCTATTGTTTGCGTCCCCAAGAAAAATCCTGACGAGATTCGTGTATGTGTGGACATGAGAGAAGCAAACAAAGCGATAGTCCGTGAACGACATTTAATGCCGACCTAATATGAGCTCATACATGATCTGAACGGCGCATCGGTATTTAGCAAGCTTGATCTCAGACAAGGATACCATCAGCTTGAGTTGGATCACGTAGTTGTTCCATCACCACTTTCAATACTCATGTAGGAATCTTCAGATATAAACGTTTGAACTTTGGCATTTCGTCCGCGTCCGAGAGTTTCAGGAGACTGTGCGTAATGTCATACAGACTGTGTCTGGTGCTAAGAATATTTCGGATGATATATTGGTATTCGGTAGAAACCAACAGGAGCATGATAAAGCACTTGAGGACACTCTAAAATCGTTACGTGCCAGCGGTTTGAAATTAAATCGATCGAAGTGTGAGGTTAATCGTAACCACATCACATTCTTTGGATTAGTGTTCAACAAATCTGGAATATCGCCTGACCCAGAAAAGGTATCGGCCATACCTGATGCACAGAAGCCGTCAAATGTTAGCGAACTACGAAGTTTCCTTGGTATGACGTCATATTGCTCCAGATTTATTCCGGATTACTCCACTGTGAGCGAACCCCTAAGACGCCTGACGCGCGCAGATTTGTCATGGTCTTGGGACGCCGAACAAGATGTTGCCTTTGACAAGTTGAAATCACTCTTGTCAAGTGATACTTTGATTGTGTACTATAATCCAAACAAGACTGTTGAGTTGATAGTGGACGCTAGCCCAGTTGGTTTAGGTGCAATTCTCACACAGGAAAACAAGGTCGTTGCCTATGCCAGCAGATCGTTGAGCCCCACAGAGTCTCGTTACAGCCAGACCGAACGCGAAGCCCTAGGTATCGTCTGGGCATGCGAACATTTTGACATGTACCTACGAGGCGCGCCATACTTTAAAGTTGTGACCGACCACAAGCCATTGGAAACAATATGGAAGCGAGCTAAACCGCCACTCAGGATCGAGAGATGGGGTCTCAGATTACAACCTTACAAGATGACTATCGTCTATCGTCCTGGGAAGGATAACCCTGCTGACTATATGTCAAGACACCCTATCCTAACACAAGAACTCTCGCGTGAAGAGGATATAGCTGAACACTATGTGAAGTTCATTGCCGAAAAAGCCGTACCTAAAGCGATGACTTTAGACGAAGTTAAAAGAGCAACCAGTGTTGACAAGACAATGCAAAAGGCCATTGACTATGTGCACACAGGAAAGTGGTATGAAATCAAACGATTGCTAGAGTTACAGGCTATACGGAACGTTCAAGATGGATTGGCTGTATACTCCGATAATGTTCTACTTAGAGAGGGTCGCTTAGTCCTACCTAAATCTCTTCGTGAACATGCCGTCACCATTGCTCATGAAGGGCATCAAGGAATCAGCCGCACCAAGGCACTTCTACGCTCAAAGGTATGGTTCCCTGGACTAGACGATTTGGTGGAAAACTCGCTCAAATTCTGTTTACCTTGTCAGAGTGTTACCGACAGGCCCAACCGAATTGAACCGTTCAAGATGTCCGATATGCCACATGGACCATGGGAAAACCTAAGCGTTGATTTCTGTGGACCGTTACCAACAGGTGAATACCTATTCGTGATCACTGATGAATTCACTAGATATCCAGTAGTCGAAATAATGCGATCGACATCAGCAAATGCTACCATTCCCGTCCTGGATAAAGTCATTTCTACCTTTGGAATACCTAAGGTCGTGAAGTCAGACAATGGAAGTCCGTTTAACTCTGCGGCATTCAAGGAATTCTCAGTGAACATGGGATTTCATCACCGCAAAATCACACCTCGTTGGCCACGGGCGAATGCTCAGGCAGAATCCTTTAACAAACCGATGATGAAGGCAGTCCGAGCTGCTCATGTCGAAAAGAAAAATTGGAAAACAAGAACTATTCCGTTTCCTCAGGCAGTACCGGAATACTCCACATCCATCGACAGGATTGAGCCCATTTACGTTAATGTTTGGCCGGGAGACGAGAACCAAGCTACCGCAGATATCACGACCAACAGATAGACCTCTAGATGAAATAGCGAGGCAGCAGGATGAATATGCAAAACGCAAAATGAAATCGGAGACCAAACATAGGAATCAAGAGTTAAGAAGTGGAGATACTGTGCTGTTAAAGAACCAATCGGGAAATAAACTTACCCCAGCATACAACCCTGAACCACACGTTGTAACGAACACAAAAGGAACAATGATTACAGCATCCCCTTACTCCAATAGGATGGCGAAAAGTGTTACGCGTAACTCATCTTTCTTTAAAAGAATTGCGTATCCGAGCACCGCCCCTTTACCTAAGACTGAATTCTTGGAAGAGGAGGAGGAAGTAGCGTTACAAAAGGCCGGCACGGAAATACCGTCGAACGCAACTTCATCACCAAACGTACCAGGAACGCCGCCTTCAGCTGGCCTAAATAATCCAAGGACACGCGTCGCGAATCAAACAGCAAACAGCTCCAAACCGTACGTCACCAGATTTGGTCGTACTGTCAGACACCTATTGCGTTGAAAGACTTTGTGTCTAAGTGACATATGTGAATTAGTGACTGTGTAGTTTAATAGACTTTTATTTGTCTTTTTATATATATAAAATGGTTCTCTGGTTTAATATTTTCTGATTACAGTAATGAATTTATTTGTCTAAGAAAAGGAGGGATGTAATATCTGTATTTCAAAATTATAAATCATTATTATATCTTATGTTTATGTAAATCACTAGAACTATTTTTCTATAATTGTATTGATAACCTAATCACTCTTCTATTTCCCGCACTTTTATCAGGTGATGCTTAAGCGCATAAATATCTTGCAACTGATGATTAAACAGTGAACTAATCAACATGTGTTTTTCTTCCAATGTCCTTCTTTACACAAGGACATAATAGACCCAAACCATATTATATTCGATAATCTGGCCAAGAATTAGAGTCATTCCTTATAATTTAATTTTAAAATAATTCAAACAACTGGGATGTAAAATTGTGTTGTTTTTATTAGTTCAAATTTACCGCGCATAGATAACGTGAGAATGGTAGTGATGGAACAAGGGAAGGAAAAACTGATACATAGATCTAGCAGCCATGATGCTTGTTTACATGAGGTAAGATCGAGAACTTGTTCCAAGTTAAAGGTACATTCATTAAATCTGGAATTTTTCATGATCGAAGGACTGGAAATGAGGGGATTGATGGATACAGATGATCGAGCTGGTTGTCAAGGGTGTGTCCCCATTCCAAACCAGATTATACAAAATTTTATGCGTTCCTTTTTGGAAATCAACCAATGAGAGACAAGAATACAAACAGAATTAAATTATTTGAATATAGATCTATTTAACACTGTAGATGAGTTGGCAACCTAATAAAATGAATTTTGACTGCTTTTATTTATTTTGTTTTAAAAAGTTAAAACAATTAAACAAATCTTTAATTAAGAAGTGTTAAATAAATTAATTAATTATGCAATTATTTAAAAAAAGGTTTTCATTTAGGTATAATATAATATGATACTCAGTTGCAGTAAAACCTTGTTTACTAAAAGATATAAGTACTTTGTAAAGTCTTTCTTTTGACAGCATTATTTTTCTAATGTTTTCTTTTTTAATGTTTTGCAGAAATTAAGAGATCAAGAACATCTTAAGTGAAAGCGACAATGATTATTTTTATTAAGAAATCGGTAATACTGCATTTGATTATACGTATCAATCTGAAACATTGTACCTGATACATATATTAAATAAATCCTTTACATTTATATTTGTTCAAAAGGAAATGTTATTACTATAAATAGTTCAATGAAAAAAATTTTGATCAATATTGGCAGGAATATCTAATTACATCAACAGTTCTACAAAGGACTATTATCTCTCTTATTATTGAATCAATACACCTTTAAATCCTTATAATACAAAAAAAATGTTGAAGAGTTACCTCTCTTTCCTTAAGAAAAAACATCACGAAAAACGCATTGTAAAGCGATTTTTGCTATACAAATTCTGCAATTAGCTTCATAGGATGTCCTAGATATGTGCATATTGCTGTTTTAAAGTAACAAGAAGGTCCCTTTTGCTGTGAATTATCATTTATGTGGCATGGAAACGATTTATTAGATGCGCTGTTTGTTTTATTTGAAATGGTGAAAACTTATTAATTTCATTTATATGCTGACTGATGTTTTCATACTAATTTTTAGTCCAATATTTACACACTGAATTGACGATAGATTTTTCTGATATTTCCCGATTATGACAAGGAACATACGGCGGTCGTGACCGGTCAGCAGGAGTTGCTCCCTCCTCCATGGCACCTGATCCCACCTCTGATGTTTTGGAGGTCCGTGTTTGCTCTGCTCCTATTTTGTATTATTTAATGGATTTTTGATCTTGAATATTGTTTGTTATCTCCATATGTTTCATTATACATGTATAAACTTCTTATATATACGGCAAAGAAGAATATCTATAAAGATAAATCTATAATGAAAGATATTTCATAAGCAACAACGACAAACAAAGAATAAAAACCACTTTAATTTACAGCTTAAGGAAGTGGCAAAGAGGTTTTAGTCTTATTTTATTTTTATTAATAACATTTTCAAAATACATGTTAATACTGTTTGTACAGATTTTAAAAACATTGCATTTCTAATCACCGATGAAAGGTTTATAATAGTTTCATATTTATAAGTAACGATAAATTGTTAGATTTACATGTGTAAGAAATTGCTTTCGTTAAATAAAAGCTTAATGTTCATTTCACCCTTATAAAAAAAAGAAGAGGGCAATTTTTCTCATCATTCACATGATTCTCATTCAAATTAAGGATTGAAAGTATGTAAATTTGCAAATGATTTTGAACAAACTGTACTCCTTTATTACTTAACCTGTTTTTTTTGCATTATTTTTATTAGTAATTTATTCAGAAAACCTCTAAATGAGAAAAAAGAAAACTTGCTTTGACCTTGAACTGGTCATTCTGATACGTCAAAAATGTTTAAGCAGTTAGCAATAACTATTTCCATAATATGAGGACAAACTAGATGATTTCAGCTTCTTTTTTTTATAGTTATTCTTTTTATATGAAAATTAATATCCAGCATTACTTACATGTATCACCTGCATATCTTCAATCTTATTCGATACTCATAATCAGATCCAGTGTACGATAGCTTTTAGAACCAAGGCAAGTTACTGAGAGATAAGTTGGTATCATAGAGAATTTAACAATTTCGTTTACAGTTGGCGTTTCGTATAAATTCTTTTGTCGTAATAAAGATGTTGTTATCAAAATTTATATAGAATATCATTGGGTTGTGTTTTGTATGAATTGTTTTAAAAAAATTGCAAGTCCTTTTTAAAAAACGGAATTTGGATGCAGAAAGTTATACCTGATCAATATATATAGGGTTCATGTTGAATGTGACCAATCAAAAAGGGATACTGACTCCTCGCTGGTCCCTGGTTCCAACTCGTGCAGGGGTCCAGGTTCTTATTCCCCCCTACAGCCTTTGTATTGTGTTCTTAAAATCGGTTTCTGAGATCGATCATTATTAGTTATCTTCACATATTTCATTTAAAAGGAACTTCCGGAGATTTTTGAAACTTTTATTTAAGTTTATGCTCTTTGCAAGAAATATGTATTAAAATTTTGCACTTGTTACCTTTTGGGGTATAGAAATCCGACGAAAGTAGCTGTAAAAAATCGGATATACAGCTGTGTAATGTAAAAACCATTCCTTGAAGTTGATATGATGAGGTACGGAATTGCACCGCCAGACCTTTCTGCCGCACTAATGGACATGGTGTACATCGAATAATTCGATACCTAATTTCAATGTAATGACTTTGCTAACAATTCGAAATCAAAGGGAGAATTTTGAATTACATACCCTTGGTACTTTCTACCAACGATTTGACAATCACCAGATCTTCTGCATATATTGAATTAATTGTGGAAATAAAGAATCAAGGAATTACTGGTAAATTATATAGATTTATTAAAAGATGCATTATTATTCAGATTTGACGTTTCCTGAGCATTTGGTGCACAGCTGATGTTAATGCCATTTGCTCCTGTAGAAGTTGAAGTTAAACCTCCTGTAATGTAAGGTTAAGAGGTGTATGTGAGTAGTGCGAGTATTTTTCAACCTAACAATATTTTTTTTAAAACCCTGTTTCAAAGAAACTTTTCCCGACATTTATCTCAATCGAGGACATTCTCTTTTGAAATATTCATATGCAAGCACATGTAACATGTCATAAAGAAATATTTTGTTCTGCGATGACGGATTTCATTTATTTTTTCAGTTAACAAAATTAAAATGACAAAAACAGGAATTAAAATCAAATAGTATCAGCTTTACTGATTAACAGCCAAAAAAATTAATAAAAATAGAAACTTACCTTAAAATTAAATAAATAGAAAATAAGTAAAGCTTTAAGATGTTTTATTAATTTTAAACGTTAATTTCAAGAAAGGTTTTCTCGATTCACCAAATAATTGGGGTAAAGTTAATGATATAAGATATAGAAAACGAAAACACTTCCTATGGCTTTTAACTGTACATTGAAATATATCGACGACGTATCATCGATTTATAATACGGCAGAAGTTATTTCCATATGAAGATACGTATATCACATTGAGCTTGAAATCAGATACCACAGATTCGGAAACATATGTTTTATATTTGGAAATTTTACTTAAAAAACGTTAATTGTAACCATCAAATATTACAAAGCAGTATGACTTAAACCTTCAAATCGTAAACTTACTTTACTTATGCAGTAATGTACATGTACCCCTTTCAACTTCAAATGCTTTTTATATCTCTCAGTTAATTTGATACGCAAGAGCATGCTCCATATATGAACGATTTCTCAACAAGTTAATGATAAGAAAGTTGATGAAAAAAGAATACTGACAATCAGTCTCGTTTAAAGTCATCATTTTGTAAGTTCTATAGTCGATGCGATGACGTCGACCTTGTTAGCAAATACAATCTATCATTAAGGCTGAACACTATTCGTAAGAGGAATGTTTCCACTATATTTTGGGATAATCGCTATACCTGCAGACCCCTATATAAAGGGCAGGACTTTGTCACTGTTCAGTGTAATCAGTCGACACCGATTTAGACGGACGTATGCTATACAGCACTCGGTAGCGACAATAATAACGTAATACTTCGTCTAATGCAGGAAAGTAAGATACCAAAGAAACTTACAATAATAGTTGCACAGGTCAGTGCACTATACAAACAAACACAGATACACATAACTGCAATGAAATGTAAACAAAAGTGAAGAAATGCAAGATAACCAGCTCGAACACGTGTCGCCATTCCACGCCGATACCCGGGACAATAAAGCAGTCAGGTGTGACGAAACTGAAGAGTACTGTAAAATCACATATTTTCGAGGGGTCCAATTTTCGTGGTTTGAGGAAAATATATTGCTTCATGGGGATTTGATTTCGTGGATGAGGAATAGTTCAGTAGTAACATATGTGAAAAATTGCATTTCGTGGTGGACATAAATTCGTGGGTCGCTTTATACCTTGAAAACAACTAAAATTAACCCTCACGAAAATTAGCTTTTTCACAGTATACCCTGGTGTTGATGTATCGTAGACAATGATATCGAAAATAGCGTATACCTCTTTACGAGTCATGTTCCGCTTTAAATCAAATACGGACAGTTTTAATGCAATTGTGGCTTCTATTTTACACACTGAATCGTCGTCGGATTTTCCGTTATTTCTATGACAATGAAAAGGAGCACACGATGCATGGGTGTGACCGGTCGGCGGGAGGGGGAGGGGGGCTCACTCCGCCTTGCACTTGATCCCACATCTGATGCTTTAGAAGTCAGATTTTACTCTGCTTAAGATTTGTGTCGCTTTAATGCACTTGTGAGCTTGAATACTGTTTTCAATATATTTCATAGACGCTTAAGATAACTTGTGTTTTACCCAAAATTACTTTATTTTAAATCTAGAAGTGATCAGGACACTTGTATATCTTTAAGCGGCCAATGTGATTTTGTAATTAATTGATTGGATGTTGTTTTACGTCTATTCGTAAATTTTTATATTCATATAGAGATGTCGGCATATTCATGTGAAAAGCCTGATTTTTAAACCTCTACTCGAATTGAGTAGTCATTCAGCCCTTCGGCAGGAAGGAATATTCATCATGTCAAAGCCTGCCTTGAAACTTGGCTTAAAACAATACAAAATGGGAACAAACACGGACCTCTAAAACATCAGAGGTTGGAACAGGTGCCATGATGGAGTTAACATCCCCTGCTGACCGGTCACACGTACCCGCCGTGTTCTCATTGTCATGATCGGAAAATAACGGAAAAATCTGTCGTCAATTCGGTGTTTAAGTAATGGACTAAATATTTGTTCTGACATAGCAAAATCATTTATTTATCATTTTCTGGCTTAGAAGTCGATAAAATTGAGAATTAGTTTTGATGTTCCAAGGAATTAATTAACTGCTAAAGTTTTCAGAAAACCATCTGCTGTATTTCATTACATTCCCTTTAACGTTAGAAATTAAGGTAGATCTAATTTTACAGAATTTTTTAAAACACAAATTGATTGTTTCGAAACTAAGCTCTTTTTAGAATTCAAAGAATTTAAAAACACATTTTTAAAAACATTTTAACGTATTTTTATTTAATATCAGAAATAAAAAAAATTGAGCATTACAATACAGTTTTCTTATTTTCCATTAGCATGATTAGGGAGCTTTAAGAATTTGAGTTAACCGCGGTATATAAAGCTTTCTTTGATCCAGATCACTGGTATTATCCCTTCACCAATGAATTATAGTGTTTCAGGAAGGTGTGCGCTGTATTTGCAAGAAAAATCCATTTGTCGTTTGTACTGTACTTCCTATATCTCCTTTAATTTGAGTATTATTCATTTGTCTCGTCTCCCGTATCCAAACTTAGAAACATACTCTCTTTTAAAGCTACGGAGGTCTTGTAGAATGCAAATCGGTTAAGTATATAATATTTCCATGCAAATTATGTTTTGCCGTTTGGACTTCCTCTCATAATTTGTATGATATTTTTTATCATAACAAGAAATGTTTTCATTAATTCCCAGACTTGTCACTAAAGCGAGGTATGAGCATTGTCAAGCAACTTCCCTTGGATCATTCAATGAACTCTGAAAAGATTACTCATTCATGCTCAGCTGTAATTATAGTTCTATGCAATGAAGGGAAATAAAACAACATCCGAATGTTTTAACACGAAAAATCAAATTTTTTCATATGGCATGATTGATATAATGAACGTAATAAATAGAATTTAAATATGATGAACAATGAAAGATATAGACACCAACATCAAAGGTGGATCAAATGCCATAGAGAAGAAAATGTACTCTTGTTGACTGCCGTCTACATGTACTTCTCGCCATTAATAAATAAATTCCGTATGAAAATTATTAATTTATCATTTGGTATGAAAGACTCTACTCAAAATTTGACCCAATAATGTGAATTTTCAAACAAAGTCAAAGTGAAAATATGGAACTTAAAAATGTTAACCTCAAACAAAATTGAAAAAAAAAAATCATGATCTATATGTTTGTAAGTAGCATGTCTCATTTTAAAAAAAATCATTCGAAGAACATTTTTTTGTGTATTTAAAAAAAAATAAGAGAAAGAATCTCTTTACGTCAGTCACATTGATAATTGTGCAAAATTTATAAAAGAAATTGTTGATAAAAATTTGAAATCATTACGTTATCACAACGTCTTTACGGTGTTTTTCCGTCAATGTTTTTATCTTGTAAATATTTGTATAAAAAGCATGAAGAAGATTGTGTTTTCTAAGAATTGAAAAGAAACATGAAAAAGAAACATTAAAAAAGAAATTTATCCGGATAAAATGAGAACTCGTACATGTGTTATTAGGCTGCTAACATGAATCTTTTTTCCTAAAAAGAAAACAATCTATTGTGAGAAAAAAAGAAATAAAGAAAGAAAGAGGAAAAAAAATATTGAATATTTTTTGTCGAATATTCAGTATTATATCGGTACAAAATAAATAATATTAATTGAGGCATATGTTTTAAAAGTTGGTCTTTTAATTTAGATAGACATCTTTTTTTCATTTTCTTAGAATATTTGATCCCTTCATAAACAAAAAATAAAGGCCACATATGGAATAAAAAATATTTTGGCAATAACAGAACTTAAAAAAAATTCAGTATATAAATTCTACAAAACGTATTGGGCGATAGAGGACAAATATTTGAAATTTGGGGAAATATGTCATCATTCTTTGTTACGGAAATGCACTCCATTCACTTATTCAAGCAGATTTTATTGTACATGATAATTTTTGTGGTTGTCATTTGGAAGTTAAAAAGCAGGCATTTGCCGCAGGTGTAATGTTATTTAAATCAATCGAGGAAATTCGGGTTAATTTGTTTACATCACATTATAAATACCACAGTGAGTCATACAGTTGATGTCGGTTATCTTTTGAAGATGAGCGTAATATTTAATCCCTTGACAACATTATTAACAATCAGTCATCAATATTAGTATGATCTACTAAAACAAGAACGATAACCCAGAAAAATAGAGATATAGACGCCCATAAGTGGGAGTAATATCACTGATATTGTTACACTTTAAAACCTTTGAAATGTATCATTAAGATAGATGTGCACTATTTTATCTTTGACCAATTTTAACCATTCTTCCTGCATATTTTAATATATGAAAAGATCCGTATAAACAATAAAAAAACATCAAAAGAAAAAACCAATGAAAAAAACAAAGAATCAAAATATCGTTTCAAAAATATAAGCGTACGCACGAGCCCAAATTTTTATCATTCTAAAGAACCCACCAACCCCAACTCCAAAAACTGTAAATTATATGATAAGTGCTTAAAAGATGATATGTTTTTCTTTATTTTATATCAATGAAAGATTTTTTGGAAAAAAAACTTCATTGCATTTTTTATACCGGAAATAAGAGCAGAAAAATTTAGACATTGCTTGCAAAAAGTCCAAGACACGAGGTTGAGACATTTACTCTGTATATTGCATTTATTAGAGATCACTGCAAATTCCTTTTGTTGTTGTTAAATAAAACAGTTTAGATCGAAATGCTGACAATGAAAACAAGTCAGCAATTCTTATAAAAGCCAGTTTTTATAGTGTTGTTCTTGCAGAAGACGGTGTTCAAAAGGTATTCCATAATTAAGAGTTACAGAAATCTTTGGGCTTAATATGCACTTTTTATAGGTCGTCGTCCAACATCATAAAATATTTAACAGCTACAAATTATGTTTAAAAAGGTCGAAGGTGTTTTTGCCGTCCAAGGTGACGATAAAACAAAGGTGCTGGAATGGTTAACCCAAGCACGTCTTTAGGCACCGTCATATACAGCATTCTTTTTGTGACACTTTCGTTTAACCTATGTCTTTTCATTTTGCAGGTGTAATTGTTCATTATTTTGCAGGTGGTATTACTCAGTATTTATGAGATCCGCATTCAGATTGATTTTCTATTTAAATCGTATCTTTATAAACTTGGTCACCGACTCACCTATTTCAATATATCTGCTGGAGCAGCATTGGAGGCTTACAAGTAATTACACATTAATTAACAATAAATCACGTTCATAAAGGGTGATTTGCATAAGAATAGATTTGCAAAAATTCCATGTAGAAGATCTTATTATTATATATTCTGATTGGTTTATTTTTACAGAATCTCTTTTATAATGATAAATCCATTACAATTTTGTTGGGGAAAAAAATCATGTACGTGCTGATTCGGTTTGAAGGTTTT
>NW_026923384.1:0-21507 GCF_032062105.1 Saccostrea cuccullata | reverse complement strand
ACCAAGTATCTATTACTTACTAGTCTTCCTGCTCATTAAAACTATGAAAATACTTTATGTAGAATACAATATTTTTATGGCATAATTCTCTCATTTTAGTAACCTTTCAAGTACATTGTTTACTGTGATTAATTATCAAAAGTAAATGGAAAAGGGGGATATAATTCCTCTAAAAAATCTGGTAAAAATATCCTTCCTTATTAAAATTTTTACTCTTTTTGCCTCGAATATGCCCAGGAAGAGACAGATTGAATCAAATAAAGCAAGTGTGTAGATTAAAAAAAATACCAGTAGTTTTCAAAAAATCGAGTCTTTTGGTTGCAAGATCAAACCTTCCTCAGTATTTTTTGTCAGAGTTTTTGGTAGATTGAAGGGAACTTTTGATTCAAATGTTATGTAACTGATGACAAAGCATATTCGTTTTAACCAGAAGGGGAATCGCAACTGTTTGCTATAGAGACAAAATAAATGATTATTGATTGTGTATCATTTCATAATTATCGTTTATACATGTATATGCATTTGGATGATCGAAATTTAAAAAAAAGGATTTGAAAAAATTATAAATTATTCAGCTTCCCTGCTACTTTTAATCCAGTTGATTTAATTTATTTAATTCTCTCTTTTCAGAATAGTTTATAATTTTTATACCCCCTACTCCCGTTTTTCAAGTGGGGTATAATAAGTCACATTTACAATGAAGAAAACAACGAAGAATGAATTTATAACAGTTTAAAAATGGGTATTCGGAACTAGTAAAATGACAACATGAAAATATTCCGATATCTTCCAGTGTTCTAAATATTTATTTTGGACATGTTTTTAGTATTTGTTAGAGTACATATCAAAC
Organism: Saccostrea cuccullata; assembly: GCF_032062105.1. Taxonomy (NCBI): domain Eukaryota; kingdom Metazoa; phylum Mollusca; class Bivalvia; order Ostreida; family Ostreidae; genus Saccostrea; species Saccostrea cuccullata. Next base: position 20,657 of record NW_026923384.1, on the reverse strand, counting down.
TTACTTTTGATACCTGGGATGTTGTTTTATGTGAAAAATTGATGTCTCTACAGAGTTTTTGTACAGACTTACGCGTGACGGTGATTAAGACCTTTTGCCCTGTAAAAGTATGAAGACTGTTTCAAGTGCGATAACGAAACCGAACTGGCTGCAAAAAAACAAAACTTCAAACACTCATAAATAAGCCTTCTTACCACAGGTATCAATCTATTTTTACAACTTTGAATTAATCAATAATCAGCTCTTAAATAAATTATTATTCGGAACTGGCCAAACGACTGTATATTGAGGGAAAGGCCTGTCCGAAAGGCCATAAAACATCCAAAAAATCGTTGCAGGTTCAATTTCCATTGCGACCGGTCTTTCGGATTGATCGACTTACTGTATGTTTTTTCCCGTTCCATTCGAAAAAAATTCACTCATTTAAAGACGTCACCAAATACCGGGCAAAAGCTGCAAATTTGGATCTATGCTCAGGACTCAGGGGACATCGAGTGAGGGGGATCAGTCTTGTGCCAATATCAGTCGTGACACAGGACCTCGGTTAAGGTCTCACCAAGGTGCCGAGCGCTTTGCAAAGGAACAGTTGCTACATATATTTGCCTGGCGACTAAAACATTTGCAATGACGACTGTTTCTTTAAATAGGAGCCAATTGGCGCCTAAATATATTAGGCAACTTAGATGCCTTTAATATTTTTTTTTGGGGGGGGGGGCACTTTTGAATATGAAACAGGTGGTTGCTCGTTGCTGTATACTGTATATTCATATTTCAAATTTAATTTTCATTGCCACTGTTGGGGATAAAATTTGGATTTAATAGAGCAGGTCACATTTCCTTTAAAGAATACTAGTATATCTTAGATTTTTGCTTCAAACTGCACAAAACGCACTTCAAAAATGAAGGCACGATAACGCTACCCATATGCTCCCTACATAGGCTAAAAACATTATTACACTGACTTGTACGCTCTGAACATGTCGGTTCCTTATAAACACACAATTACACTCACTTGTACGTTATGAACTTATAAAGACACTCTTACCTAGACGCTCTCCACATATCGGCGGTTCCTTATAATAACACAATTACACTTACTTATACGCTCTCCACATATCGGCGAAGCCTTGAGCAGCCTGTCTATAGCAACCGTTTGCGGAAAAACACCCCCGTAGTCCTTAATATTGCTAAAGTTTGCTTAGTCAGGAAAGTGATATTAAAAGCACTGCAACTGTAATGTTCCTCATTATGAAACTGAAAGGAAAGATAGATTCAAAGATTTGTTTTTTTTTCTTCAAAAAATTATGCAGTTTAAGTTATTCACCTTGGAGACATCTTAGTTTTGATTTTAAATATTGAATAGTGCACTTAGACGTTTCCATTAATATCAATCCTCGATTTACACTTCAAACAGAACAGTTTCAGAGCGATGTACCATTTAGAAAAAATAAGAATCCTGGAAGACAAAAAAGTAATTTGTAGCTACGTAAAGGAGAAAGTCCGAAAACTGTCCATTCTGCGAGAGAAAGAACTGTTCGAGGTCCGAAGGGCCGAGAATAGTTTTTTTCTCTCACAGAATGGACAGTTGAGGACTTTATCCTACTTAAAACATTTTCTCTATTGTTAACTTACTTAACTGTCCCAGGTGATGATTATATATTTGACATGTAACACACTTGATTGTACAGAAAGTGAGAGGTAAAAACAATAGCTGCATTGTTTAACTTAATGGACAGTGACAATGAAGCTGAGATTGAAGAACAACTAATAACAGAGAAAAATAGGCCACAAATCCATTACAGTTTGATCCTACAATTGAAACAACAATGAAAAGCAACATAAGGTAAATGAAATAATTCATGGAAATATGGGGATTCAGATGATGGAAAGTGTATGAAAAAAAAAGAAAATTTGTGATCCCTGTCCCAAAAATGATTCTGACTGCAGTGCATCTAGTGAGATTATCACTTCATCAGGAAATATGCCTTTCTCATTTAAAATTAAATTGCTTTTGGATATGTTTTTATTTGTTGGATATATTCATGGAATGGATCTATAATATCCAGCATTCATGTACAAATGTTGTGAAGAGGATTAGACGTTTGTTTATTAAAAAAGAAATTTCTGGATGTGGATGTTCTAAAATTATTATGCATCAGGATATTACATATGTGTCTTGATTGCATTGGATTTGTCTTTTCCAAAGATGATATACTGTTGAACATTTCATACACCAATGTTTGATATCTATGCATAATTGTGTATTACATAAAAAAATCATTTGATTGCCTGTTTTATCACTAATGAAATTCAGAAAATATATTGCATTTTATGTGTTTTTTGCAACATTTAAACCTGTTCATTAAGTTACCTATAATTGTACATTAAGTTTACAAAAACTATCGATTAAGTTAAGAATTGAGAGGTTTTTTTTAACTTAACGTACGGGGACAGGTGACTTAATGTACAGGTTTTAAATATCCAAATCTATTATGTTATATACACTGTAATGTACTAAAAACACAAAGGATTACATAACGCTATGTACTTAGTTCATTACTTTATATGATGTTGATGACCTCCTCAGAGATATTTCAAAAACCAATTAACTTCCTTTTTTTGTACTTCGGCGCCGAAATCCAATAAGGAAGAACAAGATATCATCTGATTTTATGTAGTGCTAACCGGCCAGTCATACAAAAGTAATAATAGAGTGGCAGCAAAGATTTTGTCCCATTCATGTAAAGGTGATTTTAATTCTATATTTTGTGACAAAAAGATGTGGTTATTTATTAAAAGTTTAATTACGTAAATTTTATGTACTTTATCTTCATTTCATTCTTTGCCATTTTACATTCATTTGTTATCACTCACCAGAGAATCAAAATATAATATCAGCCTTTCTTGGACATCTTTTTTAAAGTAAAGTGAAATATGCCTCCTGATTGTCTAGTCGGGTTTACGACCTCCTTGTGCACAGGGAAGAGCACAGTATCATAAGTTGGTTAGCAAACTAGATTTCAATGTTGAATTTCGGTTTTCACAGCAATTGGCTACGTACCATGATACAAATAATATGGAGGTCGGTGAGAGAGCTAAGTTTAAATGCATAATAGGTCTATTTTTCATAACTTTTGTATTTTTTTCTTATTTTAACAACGATTTGAAGCTCTGAAATGTCAGTGCTATTAATTTAATAAAAGAATATTTATTTGTATGGCATGTCAACGTTGCAATAATTTTCATCTTGATCTCGCCATAAGCTGCGATACGGGGCCATCAGTCTTTCAAAAATACATCTTGTTTTTGTAAAAATCTTAAATGTATTTATTTTTACATAAAAATTGAATTTATTTGTTTCCATTATTCATGCAGATAGAATTATATGTTTCCATGATTCATGTAGATGAATTAGGCAAAAGCAGAAAAAGTTTTATTTCAGATAAAATTACAATACAATTAGATGCTCCGGAGAGCCGAATGAGGCAGATTGAATCCGTTATTTTATTTAAAATAAAGCAAGTGTGTAGATATTTTAAAAGATACTAGAAGTTTTTAAAAAATCAAGACTTTTTGATTGCAGGACAAAACATTCCTCAGTAGTGTTTGTCAGGGTTGTTGACAAACTAAGCTGGATTGAACTTTTGATTCACATGTAACTGATGATAAAGCATATTCGTTTTAACCAGAAGGGGATTGACAGCTGTATGTGATAGTGACAAAATAAATGATTATCGTATGATTATTGATTAGGTTTTATTTTAATTTCGGTTATTTATTCATTTAGATAATCGAAAATTTTTAAACAGTTTAGAAAAAAATCATAGAATACTCGATTTAACCAACCACAAACTTTTTTAAAATTGCGATGACGTTACGCACGGTATTGGTGACGCTTTCTATTGATTTTCCTTCTATAGAGAATATTGACATGCATTACTCTATAATAGTGTAAATAAATAGTATCTATTGGGTATTCTGCTTCAAAATAAATTAGAAAATCTTTAAAACTCGGAAATATGTCATTATTTTTTATTTTATTTACATTAAGATATCAAAACCTTTGACATTTATACATAAATACCCATGTAGACAGGTAACATTTGAGGCATACCCCCAAAATCTATATACATATATGAGCGATTTATAAAATTGTAATATTGATAGTTTTTACATCAGTCGGCGGAAAAAAGAATCGTCTTTATGACATCATAGGTAATTTGACGTAAAATTCGTTAGATTTGAGATAATTTTTCCGTAAACGCAAGAAGATACATGGTAGACTGCGGAAAAAAAACAGGGGGTAAATTCAAAGTCGATTCAGGTAAGGGTGTTTATGGAAATGTGTTATATATTTTTAAAATATTGGAAATTTAATTTACACAAATATATATCCAAAAAAGATGCTTACAAGAGTTCATGGAATTTTTTTTTGTTGATTTTTAAATTCTATATAAACATTTTAGCATTTATTTGAAAATCATACCATATAAAGCCCTTATGTCACGCCATGTTTTTTTTTTTTTTTTACATTTTGATTCCATATTACCCATATTGTTTGATTTTTTTAGTCCGTCGTTAACTTTTCTTTTAAAATATGCAATTTAATTTTGAAAGGAGTGTATCAAGTATCTGCTAACACATTATTTTACGAATTTCAATGCATAAAAATAGCTAATGAGGATTTCTGCATGTTTTTACTTGTCCGTCACAGGAAATATTTGACGGAATCATGGCGTCTGATAATATGAACAAGCCCTATTTAGTCCAAGTATACAAGACTTATTTATATTTGGATTCTTATTGTTGTACTTATGGTCTATAATATCCTGCTATGCATTTTGTTTATTGGTTCAAAAACATGTTTTGCCTCAAAACATGATACGAAACTCTAACTGAAACTCTGTCTACTCAAATGTCCTCGACAGTGTTTCTAACGTTTTCTCTGTAGTTTTAAATGATATAGTATTGAACGCCTACTCTTTGAGAGCAATTATCTCAAACACTTGAGAAGTTTTCAAAAAAATCTTTTTTGTCTGAGAAAATATAACTGTATTAGACTTTCCTGTTTCTTTGCTTTGCGATTACATTGATATTCAATGAATTAATGAAGAATTTTAATTGGTCTACTAATTTGTCTCATCTACGGGATTTTGACGTGATCTGCACTTATGACGTCTCGCTACGAAAAAATGCTGATGTTAACGGTTTGGATTCATCTTAATTAAGACACGTCAACATATTAATTGTTAAACCCAGAAATTTGTATTTAAAAGATGGGGGGGGGGCACGAAATAAAAGGAAGTAGAGGGAATTAATTCACATTCCGACTGCGTAGACAGTTTTTACAGTCCCCATCCCATTTACATTCCCCTTTCCTTTTTTTTCTTTTTTGAGTTTTTAGACTTACTATTTTATCAGCGCATACTCATTTTTATGAAAGTATATTTCTTCCTTTCTCAAGTGAAGGTTTTTTTTTGGTTAAATATTGGTGGTGTCTTTTTCCAGGGAGGGGGGGGGGTCCAGAGCACTTCCTCTGGATTCGTCCTTAGAATGACGCAAATGTTATAGCATAATGATAAACAGATAACGATATGGGACAAACCTTTAAAATTTTAAAACTGAGAAAAATACATGGTTTGCATAATTTTTAGATTGCCAATTGCCGTCATATCGAATTCAACTACCGAAAATTAAATTTTTGCTATCTAAATAAAATACGATTTTGTACATATTAGATCAAAAGTGTATGTTTCTGCTGAATAGTAGCAAATGAAAAGGGTCATTGTATAAAGTTGTCATAGACAATGTGAAGGGAGCGAATCAAAAATTTTCATGTATTGCATTCAAAAGAGGTAATCAATTCAAAAATTCAATATAGAACGCAGCCCAATTTTTCCTGTCGACAAAACTAAGGCCTATACTAATTCATCTCCTGTGTTTTAAGAAAAAGAGGAAAGGGTCCTATCAATGTTGAATTGCTAGCCGCAACGCTTCCGTCCTTTTTGATTCACTACCATATATACAGAGATACACAATTGGTTTTTAAAAGTTTAGGGAGGGGGATAAAAAGGTGACAAATCAAACAATATTAGGATAGAAAAATTCGGCGAGAACAAAAAATCTTGTAGAAATAAAGTACATTATTATCACTCAAAAACACTAGTATAGGGAGGATAATCTCTCTCTCTCTCTCTCTCTCTCTCTCTCTCTCTCTCGTATTGTCTTTTGCTTTAAAATATTTCGAAGTGAATTCTACTTAGACCCTCTTACAATCCACACCAGATGTGCCTACGACTGTCTGGATTCGATAGGACGGATTATTATACATGTACATTGAAATTGAAAATGACACCCTTTCTTGATTTTTAAAGAATAAATAAATAGTAAAAATAACCTTTCTTTCTAAATTTGTAAATTGCATATTCCTGAACTGAAAGAGAAACCCTGGACAAAACTGATCGAAAAGTACCCCCTCCCCCCCTTTCAGGAGATAATCTTAAATGATTTTGTTTTACATGTACCTAGAAAGAGGACACCCCCACCCCATCCCGGGCATTATATTGTCTATGAAACATTCATTAATAAATTCAAACTTCATTCCTTATTAGATGGCATATGTATAAATATATTGTTTGATATCTATTTTTATCGTTCCTTATAATTTTTTTACCTATAAATGTAAAATCTCTATCATGTAATTTTTACAGGTATGTCACATTTAACGATCAAAGAAAAGAGAGAAGAAATACGCAGAGAACAAAAGAGAAAATGGAAACAAAAACAAAAATTATTGAGACCAGCAAAAGAGTTGTCTCAATCTACAGCGGCTGTAAAGAAGAGGCAGCAAAGAGAGATGCTTGCTCGGAAAAAAGAGGAAGAAAGTGAAAAAAGACAAGCTGCAGAAAGAAAGCGGAAAAGTAGGACAGCCCTTAAGAGTAAACAGATTCAAGAAAAATCAAAGAAGGAAGAAAGACGCAGGAAAAACACAGAGAAACAAAGACGATGGCGAGAAAAGAAAAAAATACTCACACAACACAATCACACAAGAGGAACAACAAATATTTCAAAATAAAATGAGTAAATCCCGAGCAATAAGAAGGTTAAAGGAAGCACTTCCCAGGACACCTGTAAAACGAATTGCAACAGTAAAGGCGTACTTGTCCTCAAAGAAATCACCCACGGTCAAGGAACTACAGCGTAGAAAGGTTGTACCATCACCGGAAGAACGCAAAAAATTGGAAATGAATGAATCTGTTATACAGGATGTGAAATCGTTCTTGAATTCGGTGAAATTTAAGCGGAGCGATAAGTCGCGGGAAGCCGTGGACATTTTAGCTGCATCTGTATCAGGACCATTAGTTCAAAAATCAAGGGCCAAAGTTGACCTTGCGAGAAAACTCGGAATGCCTGTTAGAAGGATCTCAAAGGGTGTTCGAATCCGACAACGAGTTCTGCATTCAGAAGAATCATCCTTTGAGTTTACAAAAAGGAAAACAAGGTCAGATAAACTAACTGAAGAAGTACAAAAAACAGTGTATGATTTTTGGTGTCTACCCGAAAATTCGCGACACACTGGAAATAAAACTGATGTCAAGCGTGTCCGAATAGCTCCAAAAACTTACTGTAGCCATGCTATTCAAATTCTAGAAAAAACACAAAGTGAACTGTTCATGTCCTTTAATCAACATTACCCTGAAATTAAGATTTCACAGAGAACATTTGAAAAATGTAAGCCATATTTTGTCCGATCTGCAAGGAAAAAGGATAGAACAACATGCTGCTGCAGGTATCATCTAGAGAGCAAGTTTTTGTTCAATGCTTTCAAAGCACGTAGAAATCAATTGGCAAACGATGGGTTGCTGGACGAAAACACATGTAAGGTTTACAGAACAATTTCAGAATTATGTGAAGACACGATGTGTCATACGGAGGGTGAAGATTTACATTTGAAGGACTGTTTAGAAAGAAGCTGTGAAAAATGCGGTGTTCATTTGCTGAAATTTTGTGACGCTGAATTAGATATGTCTGACGACTCGCCAGATGTTAATTGGAAAAAATTTAATTTTTTTTTTTAATAAAATTAAAACAAAAAATGGTACCAAGAAGAAATTGACATTGGTGGACAAAGTTACAAAGTCCGGTGAGATGATCAAGTATTTTAAGAAGGTTTTGGATTTTTTTCCAGGTCATCATGTCAGGGCCAAATGGCAAACTGATCAACTGAAAAATCTTGCCGAAAACTTGCCGGAAAACGAATGTTTAACTGTTCATGATTTTTCGGAAAATTACAGATGTACTGAGAGGGTTGAAATACAGTCAAACTATTTTCAACGAACTGAGGTTTCCATTCACATTTCCCTGATTTATAGACATGCTATTTTAGAAGTTGACGGTGTATCAACTATCAAGCACCCCCGATGACCCGTGCATTATTTGTGAACATTTTTTTCTTATTTCTCCTGACGAAAAGCACGACCATCATTTTGTAAAGTGTGTTCAGAGGTTCATATCTGAATATTTGCAGTCCATCAACTACCCTCTGTCTACAATGCACGAGTTCTGCGACGGGTGTCAAAGCCAATATAAAAGCAGGAACTGTTTGGGAAATCTCGTTCATTCCGTTGACGAGCTTGGATACCAGAAAATAATACGAAATTATTTTGAAAGTAGCCATGGTAAAGGACCACAGGATGCAGCTGGAGGTTTGCTTAAGAACCAAGCTGATATGGCCGTTATCCTCGGGAAAGCTCAGATAAGACCTGCGCTTGATCTATTTAATTTTGCAGAGGCTAATCTCAGGACACCTCGATCCCATGCTTGCAAAAGAAGAATATTTCGATATGTTGACGAAATCCAGAGGTTTGAAGAGAACTTTCAGCCAATTAAAGGAATTCGAGCCGTACATCGAGCAGAAACATCTAAAGATGGGAAAATCATATTGCGTAACATGTCATGTTACTGTGACAGTTGTCTAGAAGGGGAGAAGTGTAAAAATTTACCTCAAGTTGGACTTTCCAAAGAAATAAAAATGAAATTGAATAGCGAGTCCACAGATCAGGATTCTGACATTTCGGAGGAGGAATATCCCGAAGAAGAAACACTCTCGGATCTTATTACTGAGGGAACAGTGTTTGCTGTACTGTGCACAGGGGATGATGACAACGACTTTTACCTTTTACAAGCCACATCGAAGAGTAAAACTTTACGGAAAGCCAAATCAGACAAGTGGGGTGGATCGTTTGTTGCTGGGTCAACAGTCATCAGCGGAAAATATTTTGCTAAAAATGAAAACTCGATCTTGGACTATAAGCTGATAAATCGCCCGGTAGCCATGGTTCCAAGTGCATCTGTATTGTACATCTGCCAAAATGTATCTATACAAAGCGAAATTCTTCACCTAACGGAGGAGGAAAATGAAAATATCCTGGAATGCGTAAATTTAAGCGTGTTAACACACTAAATTGATATCCAAGCATAATATATGGATATCCCATGGCGTATAGATATTTTTAGAATTGATTTTATACCTGCAATTTTAACAACTTTAAAGAGAGTAAATTAATATGGTAAAGAATACTTTTTGTGTGTGCATGTATTTGACATGAGCGTTTTTCACGCTACGTAATAAACATTTCTACTCATTAAACTTCCAGTTTCTTTTTATTTTTTTAACCTTGAACAAAGAAATGAATATAAAAGAGCTCTAAACTGAAAAAATAAAATGGATTTTTACTGTTTGATTTTATATATAGACATGTTGATACTTCTTTTCCAACAAGAATTCATCGAGAAAGAAATAGTATTAAGATTTTCTAAGATGATGAAGTATTAGAGAACAGTAATCACTGATCTTTACTTACATGCAAATAATGTAATTAGTTTTTTGTTTTTTTTTTCAATAATGCTTTCATTTTTTTTTTAAATTGTGTCATTTACTGAAGATTTCCATTTACTCCAACATGCAGAAAAGGTGTGGGTACTTTAACTATATAAACCCATGGAGTTAAAACTTTTTAGTATGCATTTATACCTTCATGCTTATTTTTACAAAGTCGCTCACTGATATGAGTTAGTTTTACGTTTCGTTTACGTGACGTTAAACGTCATTTATAACGTTACCAAATGTGAAATTTTTAGAATTCTCTCTTTACCAAAGTTAAACCTTTTCAAAGCCGTTTTCCGTACTTAATTATTCATTAAAACAAAAATAATCATCGATTTGATGAAACTCTTCTCATTATTATAGCTTGGGGCTAAAAACAAAATTCCTGCAAAATTCTTTGCTTGCTAGGTATTTCGGTTGCCATCGTTACAGAGGAGGAAATTGACAACTATATAACTATATATATAAATATATAAAAGAAGACCCTGACACCTAGTCAGATTTAGATTTGAATCAAGGAATTACCTGCATAAATTTGGAAAATTTGAAAACATATACCAGTATGCACAAAAACTAAAATTTTCTATGGCAAAGATCTATTTCTAGTGTACTAAGTATACTTTTGGAAGTTTTTAAAGTATATATTCAAAATTTATATTGCACTTATAAATTTTAAAATTGCATTCCTGTTGCATTGAAATGTGAACTAGAAATAAATTGAAATATGTGAACTGGAAAAAGATAGAAACATATACAGTTTTTACAGCGATAGAAACTAATGAATCATTCATGTATATTATGTTAATAATCCACATAACATCAGTGGACGTGAAACCACGACTGGGCGTAGGACCTGGGAAGTTGTGAGGAAACCTTAAAATATATAACAAGGATATTTCTTTATTATTTAGTTACATTCTAATCTACACATGCTATTGGTTTCAAGTTTTAATGTTTGTGTAATCAAAATAAATGAATGAACTTATTGCTTCATAGCTCTGTGTTTCTATGTTAACATTTGAATAGTTTTTGGGTGTTTTTTTTTTTTTTAATTTTTTATCATGATACCACGGCATCCAATCGTTTGGTTTTTACAAATCGTCAACGACAACGACATTCTTCTTCATTACTCCAAAGTATAGAATGAGATGCTAGACAAATACAAAATTGTCATTTTTAACTTAGAGGTATTTTAAAACCAATTTTTGCCTGATATAAGTTTAAGGCAAGACATATTTTCATTAGAGAGTTTTGGGAAATGTTGAGACTATTTACATGTAAATGCCAAGACTTACAGATAAAATATCAATTCCTTTTAGGAAGAGCTCTTAAAATATTGCTACTGATACTGTTGCTTCTTAGAAATTAATCATAAAGACATAATTAAAGGTTAAAGAAAATATCAGTTTTATTCCAGCCATAGAAACTCAAAAACTTAGTAAAAATTGAGCTTTGTGTCTTGAGGATTCTTCTATCTTTATCTATATTTGTCTGGCAGTCCTTTGGGTCGGTATTTGTTCGGGTCTCCACCTTTTCGGCCCCATTCGTTGGCCGCTTGGTCAGCAGCCGTGTCTTCTGGTCCTTGGCCACTCAATCCGCTTTGGTAACTTTCCCTAGCATCACTAATCACAATTAAAGAAAAACGCATTAGAAATTATGTGTACAGACAGATTAATGAATTATTGGGATACTGTTTTATCATGCTGCATATCGGTTTGCCTTACCTGATGACCTTTGCTGCCCATGCACCTCCGGGTCCTCTTTTGGCGGCGTCATAGTTACCACGTGCATGGAAGTACTTGTCTGAATTCTTCCAGTTAGCTTTCCTCATGTCACTTTAATAATGTGAGACTTTCTCATATTTATGTCATTACCTTTTTTTCTGTTGACTATTTTTTGAACAGTTTCTTTTTTGATAAAACAAGTTTAACATTGATGTGCATTCGTAATAAAGTCATGAGATTTTCTGACGTACAAAACAGTCCATAGTAAATATATTGTTTTTATCAGTACGTATATAATTATCCATACACTAGTATCTCTATGACTATATAAATAACAGAGAATCAATATTTTTTTTCCCCGAAATTTCCTATTTTGTTGTCTACATCTGATTCTGACCTCCTTTCTTTAAAAAAATCCTTTCTAATACATGTTCTAATCACTTAAAACTACACATGTACGTACAATGTACGAGTGCGTTTTCATTTTGAAGAAACTTTGAATAAAAAAGATTTTAAACTTACAGAACCTTTTGTAGAAAATGGAGTGAAAGTGATAGTCTTTGTATTTAAAAGTTTTTCTTTCAAAAATGTTTTGAACTTAGTTTCATTCCACATTTTCTCGACCAAAAAAATTATCTTACTTACATTGTTAGAACATATTTATTCTAACCTGTACGCCTTCTTCATGTCTCCGGCTCCTTGAACCGCCTGTTTTGTGAAGTCAGCCGCAGCTTTCGCCTTCTCTTTGGCCTTTTGGAATGTCTCTTTAGCGCTATTAAAACCAGCTTTTACTGCCGAACTGAACCTTTCTCCCACACCTGGTTTACTTGGTCCGCTTCTCGGTTTACTCCCTCTCGTACTTGGTTTACTCCCTCCTCTACTCGGTTTATTCCCTCCACTACTCGGTTTACTCCCTCCATTACTCGATTTACTCCCTCCACTACTCGATTTACTCTCTCGACTACCTCCCCACCAACCTTCTACGACAGAAAGCTCTGTCAAAATGACGGCCAACAAAAGCACTGCCATGGTTTTTGTCCTCATTATGAATCTGTAAAAAAAAAATGCATTTATCAGATCAAAATACAATAGGTTATTCTGAGTCGTTCAGAACCCTCCATTCCATTTGGTGTAACCTCCTCCCCCACCCTCAGTTTCCCTTATTCCCTTTTTTTCTACATATATAAATTCTACTTGTAGTAATAAAAAATTGCAGCAAAATTAATTTAAAAAAAAGAATTCACAGGCATAAATTTAAAATAAACATAATTTGATATCAAAATGCATATCTCGTATAATTGTACATACAAATCAAGCCAGCATACTTACATTCAAAATAATTTTCTCAGAATGACTTTAAAACCATGTGCATCGGCTTCTATATTCAGCTGATTACAAAACATTTTGATGTACAAGGCAATTATACTTAACGTTTGTTTTCCGCGATATTTTATTTTTGCGTAATTATGATAAATTCAAGGGAAAATTGATTGCTAAATAGGGCCATATACAGTTAAATTAATTACATAATGCCTGCAACCCAAGTAACAGGTTTCAAATAAGAGAATATTTTGGAAAAAATGCTTAGCGCATGCATAAATGAAAATAGAATCTATTAGTTAGGGAAGTTCAAATTAACACTTTTTCAAATATTTGTACATGTACCGATCTTCAAATAATTAAACCTATTTTTAATATTTCTTTATTTTTTGATGTTTTATGTTGCTTATAAATTTTGTAAGCTCAGACAACATAGTACTAATTTTAGAGCCTCAGTCCACGAACTTTTTGATAACCCCTCGTATCTTTAAATAATTGAGCTTATCTTCAAATCAATTTGTATAATTGAACCTAGGTTCAAATGAATTAGACCTATCTGGTATAGGTTCAATTACAGATAAATTCAATTGAATTATACATGCTACATGTAGTTAGTATCTTTGATTCATTTGAAGATATGTACAGTTGATTTACAGACAGCTACAATTCATACATCTTCACAATGGATTTGAAGATATGCATAAATTATAACAATATATTGAAAATACTTCTCATACAATGTATAATCTCTTCTACAAAATAAAAATCGATTGCACAAATCTAAATATCAATCTAAAATATGTGTTTTAAAGGGGCCAAAATTAACTAATCGTAATATTATATACTAGTAGTCCTTTGACTTTTCTTATTTCTTGCTAAGGTTTGTAAAATGTCGAATTTTTAAGTTATCTTGTGATAAAACTCTAATTACAAAAATCAATAAATAAATTGAGATGAATACTATAATATTTTCTGTATTTTATACAACCAATAAACATATACTTGTATTCGTTTGTTCGTTCAGGAAATGTTAATTAAACCCAACCAGGGACATATCAACATATTACGGATTGAAATGCACTGTACATGTACGTTAAGAACAACAGATGGGTTGCTTCAGTTTTATATAACAATTCGGTCAAACAAGGTTCTCATAAACTTTCAGCTTAAAGAGGTTCGGCCGCAAATTTTCATGGTTGCAACAGTGGCTTAATGATACAAATGCTTAAATTATTTCAAAAACCTTTGCCGTCTTTAGCAACAACCTAAACAGTAAAATCACGTACAACTATCAGGCTGTATAATTCTTGATTTTTTTTATTTCCTCATTAGCTTTTCACTGATATCAGTACTTTATCATGTGAAACAACGTTAAAACCGACGCTCGGCTGTCTCCGAAACCCCGACTCAGCTGTCAAGATGAGAAAGACAGTACAAATTAATGGAAAAAAAGAATAAATACAAGCTGTAAAGTTAACATACTAAAAGATCATTTGAATAAGACCGTATAAACCGAGGTCACATGTCGCAGTAGGTGCTGGCACGAAAAAGATCCCTCCCTGTTTTATGGCCCTTAATGCCGAGCTAGGACAAAAGAACTATATGCCGTATATTGCACATCTTTGCCCCCCAAAAAGTCAAATTTTGAAAAATTATTGAAATGTGATGAATTCTATAAATTGTATGAGAAATATGAATTAACAAAACATAATATAGTTTCAAAGAAGTTTATTGACAAGTTTATTGACAAATATTTACATTCAGTGTAATTTTCCTTACGAAATCCATTAGAAATACACGACGTTCAAATTTCTATAACACAAGCGAAACCTTGTCACCGCGCGTTAGAATACACAGTAGGAACTACATGCATTTTCAATACTCTAGGAACACCAAAATGTAAAATGTTTTATTTCAATTTAATGAAATTGGGGGGTATAATAAAGAGAGAGGTTATGCATATTTTCACCAAGAGATTTATTTGAAATTCAAATTACTTTTTACAATATCTTATAAAAACATGCGCTGCCCATAGACTTCAATGTAAAATTCAATGTGAAATTAATTAGACAATAATCAAAATTTTGCAAATTCCTTTGGTGGAGTATTTTTATTTGAAAACATCTTTAAAATGCTACCATGATAAAAAATATCGGACAAGCCATTTATTAAGTACAATATATGGTCGTTATACATTGAATACCTTAAGTTCATGACACGCGGAATATTTTTTTTTGGTTGTTGAATTTTGACACTCCCAAAGAAAATTACGTCATCAGACATGCGACAAGTTGCTTACATCATAGATGCCTCGTAGTATTGGTTATATCGTTTGCATGGGGCGTGGAAATCTCGGGGGCTCCGCGCCCTCGATTTCCACGCCCCATGAAAACGATATAATCAATACTACTCGGCTTCTATGATGTAACCTATACTTTTTGTTTTATGACGTCACAAACTTGTCCGATTTTATATCATTTTTTAGAAAGAGGACTAAATATGGACAAATTTCAACGATTTTAGCTTTAAAAATTATAGAGAGCAAGTTTGCTCAGGAACAATATTTGCTTGTCGCATATCTGCGGTGATTTCCTTTGATCTTTGTGTGGTGATATATCCCATATCACTTATGCGATAATACTTTCCACGCCCCTTCATATATCACTGCAGGAGGCAGAAATCAGGTCATGAGAAAAAAAAAACTAATTTTATTTCACAAGTTCATAACTACAGAAAAATGAAGATGTTAAGTTATTTCTTAGCCTTTAACTAAATTAAAACACATGTATTTAACTCGGTTGAAAGTTCCCAGTCGTTCAGAAGATTAATCCATTTTGAAATTTTGAAAGTTACGGAAAAATCTCCAAACTTTATATCGTTAAACTCCTTGATATTTGCTTCTGTGATTTCACATTTGTCGAGTGCTAACCTCAAAAATAAATTGTCAAAATCTTCAAACTCAGTTAAAAAGTCAAAGACAAATTCACTAAGAACGTCCGACATGTTGGAGAGCTAGCTTGAAATGAATTTTAAGTTTATGACTCTGAATATTTTTTTTTAATTTTGACACTCTCAATGACATTTACGTCATCAGACATGCGACAAGTTGCTTACATCATAGATGCCTCGTACTATTGGTTATATCGTTTTCATTTCCACGCCCCATGAAAACGACATAATCAATACTACTCGGCTTCTATGATGTAACCTATACATATTTCATTGATATTATCATTCTACGATTTATATCAAAATATGAAGCCTGATCAGACCTGCGCTCGGTGACTCAAATACCGACGTAATATGTATACATTTTTCTGTAGAAATCAAGGAAATTTTAAATTTACGTCATGTTCGTGACGTCATTTCAAAAATATGACGTCATTGCTTATGAAAATATTCAGTGCTTTGAAGTCAGCATATATCCCCGTGTTCAAGAACATAATTAGATATTTCTCCGTCAAAGTTTGATTTGGGGGGAAAATATTGGTTATTACCGAATAAAGTTCTTTGCATTTCTCCACCGACAAGTGGTGGTGTTCTCCATATGAGTGCGTCTCCATATCCATGAGTGAAAAATTGTCGATAAGGACGTTAAACAATTGTCCCTATACAATCAATCAATCAATCAATCAATCAATCAAATATCCAATTTTTAGTAGGGGCGAAATCAAAGAATATCGTTCGATAATCATAAGATCCACACTGTTTGAAGCATTTTCATGTGAGAAGATTACAACTTTATATACTTTTCAAAAAGTGCGATACTCATATTCAGACATACAAATATAGATACAGTACTGTAAATAATAACTCTAAAAGGCTTATGAAATTCGTGAAATAATAAAGTTTTTAATATTTTAAAAGTACTGAAATTTTTTGATTCAACTATGAGAACAGGTCAATTAAATATGCTTTTGTTGATTCTTTGTCCATGTTTCAGTATCTGTCTGGTAGACCAACAGGGCGGTATCTGTTTGGATCCCCACCATTTCGACCCCAGATATTAGCTGCCTGATCTCTAGCGGTGTCTTCTGGTCCCTGACCACTCAATCCGCTCTGATAACTCTCTCTGGCATTACTAGAAAGAAAGATAAGCATTCATTTTAACACCAAAAAGACGCATTGCAAAACAAGAGTAAGAAATACATAGGAAAAACGTTTTTAATTTGGCCGTGTTGGCCGTCATCTCAATGATTCAAAGATTTTCAACGGAATTTTGCACAACTATATACCTTATAACTCTTGCTGCCCAGCGACCCCCAGGTCCTCTTCTGGCGGCGTCATAGTTACCACGGGCATGGAAGTACTGATCAGAATTGCGCCAGTTCGCTTGTCTCATATCTCTGAAAAAAGCAAAGGCGCTTAGTTCAAGGATTATGTATTTATTTATTTTTTGCTCAGTGTTAATTTTTAGTTTTTGTTAGCATTTTTGCTTTGATATAAACCAGAACGTCACGGAAATTTGATTTCATTTTTTTAAAATGACATATCCCACTGTATATATATTCTTTTAGTATACAGTGGGATGTGTCATTTTTTAAAACGTGCTAAATAATAATATAAATTACGATTCAAATTGCAAAATTGGACAAATAAGACATATATACGTAGTTTAGAGAATTTATGAACATTGGTTTGGACATGTTGCTTTCTCCATGAACTTCTCTCGTTTTGAATATTCGAATACATTTATTATACCCCCCGCTTGAAAAGTGGGAGGGTGTATAGTAATCGGGATTTCCGTCCGTCCGTCCGTCTGTTACGATTTATCTCTTATCCGCAACTCCTCTTATACTACTGAGTGAAATTTAATGAAACTTTCACAGAATCTTTATTACATATTGCCATTGTGCACCTCCTATTTTACTTTTTTTTTTCTCGACACGTATTTTAGGTTTCCCATAGCAAAACATGGACATTGCCATTATATGTTTACCTTTGACGTCACATATAGATCTAAACTTCTGGATAACATTTGATAGGACGAGTTATTCCTCTTTACACATTACCGTAAAACAATATATAGCAACACATGGACATTATGGGAGGCGGGGGGTATCATTTAGTGAGCTCATTGCTCACAGTACCTCTAGTTTTATTTAGGGGAAACTTTTGTACAGGTGTTATTGGCTACCCATTGCTAAAACTATATACTGATATTTCAAAATTTCCATTATTCTAGCAGGCACTCTTGGCCGGAGATGGTGAGTAGGTGTAGGTCTTATGTTCCAGGATCACATAAAATGTATTTCGATAAAAAGAGCACGATTACACTATCCTTATGCTCCCTATATTCCTCAAGTTCTTAATAAAGAAGACACAAAAACACTCACCTGTAAGCTCGGTACATATCTCTGGTTCCTTGAGCAGCCTGTCCAGCGAAATTTATCCTGTTTCGGAGTCTGTCTAGAAATTCTTGAGCTAAAGTTTGCTCAGTCAAGATAAGTGATACTAAAATCACTGCAACTGCAATGTTCCTCATCATGAAACTGAAAGGAAAGATAAATTAATTTTTTTTCCAAAACATAATTTACACGTAGTTTAAATTGTTCTTCTTGGAGCGGTATTTAAGCTTCGAATTTTATTTGAGAATAGTGCACTCTGACGTGAACAGTAATAATTTCTCGATTTACACTTCAAATTGAACAGGTATAGAGCGATGGACTTTGTTATAGGAATAGTGTTTCTATAATAAAAAGATAAATATTTAAAAACTGTTATCTTAAAAAGCTATATATTAAAGCATGAAACTACTTACTGCTTCGGTTTACTGACAATAACAATGTAGAATAAGTACTTTGTACCTTAATTTATATGATACTGATGACCTCATTAGAGATTTTTCAAAAACTAATTAACTACCTATTTGTAGTTCGGGGTCAGGATCCAATAAGGAAGAACACGATATCATCTGACTTTATGTAGTGCTTACTAGCCAATCATACAAAAGTAATAATGGCGTGGAAGCAAAATGCTTGTCCCATTCGGTGGGTTTGTTCCCGTTTTGCACACATTTGGTAATTAGATATAGAGCAATAGACGTGAAGTGTGTTTTGATAGCAATTATAGTCTGATTTCTGGTTTGGATTTACCTGTGAATACCTGATTTAGCTTTATGTATTCTTAAGAGGTTTAATACAATTTTATAAGCATTTTATTAAAATTCTATATATATTTATGCGAAAATATTTGATTTTATTGATTAAATTATTAATATTTGTTTGATATTATTGATTAATTTGGTCCAATTTCTTAAAAAAGAAAACTTTTCAATCTTGATAAAATTCTAAATGAATTAAAGATATAACATATAATAAAGAAAATAGTGAATAAAAATTAATTTGAAAATAATGCCCAAGCCAAGAAGATGTTAAAATCATCAGATAATTAAATACATTAACTTTGTATTTATTCTCTTATTTTTTCCCTATAAGTTCACCTTTCACATACTTACTAAGTATGGTATAGATTATAGCAATTAAGTACATGTATAATTCTCTCACCTGGTCGAATTCCCGTTTTTCACACATTTTAAACCTCTCATTCAAGTAAAGGTGGTTTTAATTATATATTTATGACAAACTTATGTGATGAAAAGGGCTAATAGTAAATTAATTACTGAAATTTTATTCACTGCATCTTCGTTTTATTCTTTTTCGTTAACATTTACATGTATTTGTTTAATAAATCATCATAGAATCAAAATCTATAAATTTGGCCGGAGATTCTGGGGTAATGGTTTTTGGTCTGTCCTCAAAAACTTTAAACTTGCCTATAACATTTGAACGATTGTTAGTAAGGTTTTACTTATTTCAAATGTGTATTAATTTTAGGCATCTTGATCTTGATCCTCACCTGCATGATAAATTTTCTTTTTAGCTCACCTGAGCCGAAGGCTCAAGTGAGCTTTTCTGATCACAATTTGTCCGTCGTCTGTCCGGCCGTCTGTCTGTCCGTCTGTAAACTTTTCACATTTTCGACTTCTTCTCAAGAACCACGGGACCAATTTGGACCAAACTTGGTACAAAGCATCCTTGAGTAAAGGGGAATTCAATTTGATAAAATAAAGTGCCAAGTCCCAGCACAAGGGGAGATAATCAAGAAAAGACAAAAATAGGGTGGGGTCATTAAAAAATCTTCTTCTCAAGAACCACTGGGCCAGAAAAGCTGAAACTTATGTGGAAGCATTCTGGGGTAGTGTAGATTCTAAATTGTTCAAATCATGACCCCCGGGGGAAGGGCGGGGCAACAATGGGGAATCAAATTTTTACATAGAAATATATAGGAAAAATCTTTGAAAATCTCCTTCTCAAGAACCACTGGGCCAGAAAAGCTGAAACTTATGTGGAAGCATTCTGGGGTAGTGTAGATTCTAAATTGTTCAAATCATGACCCCCGGGGGAAGGGCGGGGCAACAATGGGGAATCAAAGTTTTACATAGAATTATATATGAAAAATCTTTGAAAATCTCCTTCTCAAGAACCACTGGGCCAGAAAAGCTGAACCTTATGTGCACATGGAAGGATCCTGGGGTAGTGTAGGTTTTAATATGTCTAAATTATGATCAGTGGGGTAGGGTGGGGATGCATTATGTATTACAGGGGGGAAATCTAGTAAAGAACAGAATGGTCAAAGCTTCTCAGGTGAGTGATGTGGCCCATGGGCCTCTTGTTTTAAAGATTAACTTTAAACTTTGGACAGATGGTTGGTGCAAGGGCTTCCAT
>NW_026923383.1:0-21320 GCF_032062105.1 Saccostrea cuccullata | reverse complement strand
GAGAGTAGAAATTAATACAGGGGACCAGACCAGGATTCGAACTGGGGCCCCTAAATCTCTGGTCAAGTGTTCTACTGAATGCTCTACTGCTCTACTTGGGCACCGATGATCGAACCCGGCTGATCGACACATAAGTGGCTGCTTTCATTTTTGTTGAGAGGTGAGGTTTTATATAAAGAAATGGAAATTTTTAAATTAAGTCCAAGGTTCCCTCTAAGTATTGGATTATATTTTTCCAATGCTTGCAGCCCTCCGAGTTAACCAGTAGTCCATGACTTTTTACCTTGAAATTGGTAAATAATAGACTTAATCCACATTGCACATGTATAGAAAATAATACATACCCTCTTCCACATCACATCCTGTATCAGCCCGAGACACCAATATCAGCCAGAGGGCCGAAGGCCCGAGGGCTGATATTGGTCGAGGGCTGATACAGGATGTGATGTGGAAAAGGGTATGTATTAATATGTTTATTACATACTTAGTAATTGAATACAGCATACATTAAGTTGAGAAGAAAATAAGTAAATAATCATGCATGGACTTCTTACAGACATGTACAAAATTTGGTCTATTGTCTCATACGATTTGGGTTTGTTTCTACTTCTATTTCAATGCACTCGACTCGCAATTTGTAAATGATCTATTACATGTATTTGTAAATTTAGAGTAACCTTATTTTCAGAAAGTTAAAATTAAGAGAATATGAACCCACCAAAAATTGTGTATGATCACAAGCACTGTGTTTGTGGTTTAATTTACTAAGGGTGTGATATTGATCTGCAGGGCTGATAACCTATATCAGCCCTGCAAATCCATATCAGCCCTGCAGGGCTTATACGGCTATTGTGACGTCAGCCATATCGCATTTGCAAAAAACCTGTATTTATTACTAAGTGTGTAATAAAAAGTTGGAAAGTGGGTTGGAAGTTATTAATATTAGGGTTACCTGGTAATTATGTGGTATGGCCCTGGTCAGTTCTTTTTACGTGCCCAGATCAATAGATTCATTGGGGACACCTATTGTTTTCGTCCTGTTTGTCTGTTGTCAATAGGGCTGGGACGATATATCGATATATCGTGATACATGTGAGGATGATACGCATATCGATACATACGAAGAAATATCGCCCCCCAAAATCTTACTTCTATTTTTCTTTGTTTATATAACATTTGGGGTTTAATACATAAAGTAAATAAGATAAATAAAAATATATGTGAAATAAATAATAATTTACACCACTTGAGTAAAATATTTTTGTTTTACAACATATAAACAACTATTTTGAATAAATTATTCTTATTTGCAAAGAAATAATTTGTTTATTTCAATGCAAAAACAGATTTTATAAGCAATTAAACTTATCGTGGATCAAATATCGTGATACGTATCAATATAGAAAAAGTTGTATCGTCCCAGCCCTAGTTGTCAACTTTAACCTTTGTCATTACTTTTGAACCATGAGAGATTAAACACTTCATATTTAGTATGCTTCTTTCAAAGACACCAAGGTCAATGACCTTGTGACCTTGACTATGACCTATATGTAAAAGTAAATTCTTTTTCATAACTTTTGAACCATAGGAGATAGACTTCATGTGTGATATGCCTACTCCACTAATTAAGTTCTTTCAAATTACACCACCAAAATCAATGACTTTGTGACCTTGTCTATGACTTATCTGCTAAAAATCGTCCTTTTGGAACTTTGTTGCTACTGGGTGCATAGTGTTTCACAAAAACATCTTGTTTTATGTAAATCACATTTTTAAAAAAAATCAATTTAATGTAGGAAATCCTAGTATACAATATATTTGATTTATTCCATTGAGTTATGTAATTATCAGTTCAACAAATTGTTCTAATTAATTTAAAACAAGAATGCATTTTGTAATCTTGCATAAATTTATGCTGAGCTGTATATTTTGTAGGGAAAATCAACTAAGGAAAAATTACATAGAATACAATTGGGATGGATCGATTATAGTTTCAGTGACAAAAGATACAAACAAGTTAAAAACACTATTAAAAACCCAGATGTTTCAAACAGAAGCATTATGCTACCTGGGAACACCGATTATCAGGAAACATTAAGGAGAGTGATTGCCGAGTTTTTTCCCCATGGGAGGAGCGTGAGAGGAAAGGAAAATTCCTTTACATTCGAACTGGGAAACAGCAAGGGAAACCCCCTAGATAAAAGCAATTTTTCGATCCAATCCTGGCTAAATGAAATAGAAACACAGCGCCCACGGTTATACCTACTAAGTAAACGAAAGGTAAATCATTGCAAAACAGTAATATTTAAAACTACATGTACTACTTTAAATTACAGTGCATTATAGAAATGTATTTTCTGCAATATCATATATGTTGAATGAATCAATTATAATTAGAGCAATTGAAGTATTGTGTATAAAGTAAGTATCTGATTTTATAGGTGCTGAACTTTACAATTGAGTCCCATTCTGAAAGTGATTCAGATTTCGAATTACCGGATGTATCTGACTTTCTTATGAATGAAATACCAGTCATGACATCCTGTAGCACAACAGTTACAGGAAAAAGAAATGGCATTTTTCCATTTTATCTCCATTCATTCAGCATTTTTTAGCCATTTTTCATTTCAAAACCATTTTTCCTACATTTCTTATATCTTTCAATTTTCATAAACCAATTTTCTCAAAACCATTTAATCACCATTATCTGTTAATCAAAATGTATTTTAAATGGTACACAGTTGGAATCATTTTCTTTCCATTTATTTGAGTAAATGGAAAAGAAATGCCAGTTTGGTGAATTACCTATGCATGATGAATTTCATATTTTACAATTTTCAGCAAAGTTCAGTGGCTCAAGATCACACACCAAGTGTAAGTATACATTGTACATTTCTGTGAGTTTTAATATTAGAAATTTATCAGTGGTTAATTGATGCCATGTGCCAGGTTTTTATAAAATAAACAAAGGGCACTGGATATGCATGATTTCTTGCTTGAATGAACAAGCTCTGACACAATGACCGCCTTGTTCCAGTTTAAGTTTGAATATAGGACAAAAGCACTTTGACCAGTTATGAGATTTAGATGGATGGACTATTCTTTCAAGGAATATATATATTTAATATTTTTTGAAACTGCATATATAGTATATTGATGGTCAAGCAGACACAACCTAACAGAAACTTATTTCTTGGAAGATGATTATTTGTGACTGTTTTCATGTTTCAAACATTTGCCCAATTGGGAAGTTTAAACGTACGTTACAGCAGAAGAAATGCAACACATTCGTTTTCCATACACTGAAAGGACCCTATTCATTTTGAGTGGTAAGTATAAATATGTACATAATTTTTATGAATTTCAGTAACAGAAAAATGTTGTTTCCCAATCAAAATAGCATAAGGATCTGTCGATTGGGATATAAGATCGAACGTATTGATTTAATTCGATAAACCAATCTTGTTAATGAAAATTTGTCAACGTGTGAATGTGCTGTGTTAAATTCTTGTGCTAATTAAAATATAATTAAATAATAAATTTTTGTATTTTATAATATAATATTTAATTTCCTTTTTTTTTAAGCAATTAATTAAATAAATTGTCATATGGACATGAGTCAATGGACAAAAATGAGCAATCAATTGATATATAAATTTTACTGCCAAAGATGGAAAAAGATATATAATTCAGATCAAATTGGGATTTATTGTAAAAATTTCCAAAGTTGAATTCAAATTTAACAAATATTAAAAAAATTGAACAAATCCAAACCGCTTTTAATGACTGCATGACTCTGCTACTAAGAAGATGCGATTTTTAAAGTGCTAAATTCCTTGCATAATTAATCACGACATTTAGTAAATCGTAAAATTTTCATTTTTCAATTACGCGAGAAAATGTTTTAAAAGAATAATCAAAAATATAATATTTTTCATTTTTAATCTATTTGCATTTTGAAATGTTTTGGAATGGTTAATTTGCAAAAAAATTTACAGGGCCCAAAAAAATGCATAGTTTGTGGGTTTGAATGGACTTTGAATGGAGTTTGAACTAAGATAAAGAATTAAAAATGGTTTTTCAAATGGTCATCCTTTCTTCTGGTGAATTCATTGCAGTTTGTTAATACCATGGTTTTTGAATGGTCTTTAAATGTGCATCCAGAAAAGAAATGGCTTTTAATATATATCTAAATGGATTATGCCCAACAGTTACTGTGGAATCCATAATTTTGATGTAAATTTTAAAATTTAATGTATATATGTAATAGAATTTCATAAATTAAATAATTATAAATAATTATATATATTTTATCGGGTCGGGAGAACAATTATTATTTGCCTTTTTCATTCTGATAAAATCATTCTTGAAAATTTTGACCTGAAAAAGCTCTAATATACAGTGTAATTTTTTTTTTTAGAAAATGTCCGGTAAATATTTATTACCAAAATTTAATGTGTAACTACTATAAATAAATTCTAAATATATCAGATAGACAAAAGGTTACATGTAATTTATAGATGCGATATCATAATTCACGATTCAAGATTTAGCAAAACGTAAGGAATAACAAATGTATTTTTGAACTATGTAAAGCTGAATTTTATTCAGTTTAAATTTTCAGCAAAGTTCATGTACACTGAAAATCACACACCAAGTGTAAGTATACATTGTACATTTCTGTTATAACTTACGAAAAATAAATGCCTTATAACCTGCTGTTAAATTAGTTTGAATTTCTTAAAAAATTCAATTATTCATGTACATGTAAATCTGCCTGCTTTAAACAGTTTAATTTTAATAAACAAAGAGTGTATCAATGTTCTCCATAATGTCACTGTTTACATGTACAGTGTACATGTCCATCGTCGCATAAACAACAATGATCGATCCACAATATCTTGTATTGGAATATACAAGGGGCGGGGCTTAGGCAATATATACAGTCATTAAATCTATAGCTAGTATAGACCAGTTATGAGATTTATCAGTAGATGTACAGTAAACATTCATTTCAAGAAATATATATATACAATATATTATTGGCATATATAGTGATAATGCTGGGTTATATATGTATACTGGTATTGATGCGAAGTTCTGAACATGGTCAATTACTTAATTTCTTGTGTAAGCAGAAACTAATGGCATGAAAACGACTATAGTTTAAAATCAACATTGAGCTCCAAAAGGCTTGATAAGGGTTACTAATTGATCTCTAGATTTGATTATCATAATACATGTATCTTGATTTGCATATCAACACTCTTTTATTTTCTTTTTCAGTCAGGAATTCTTGCTCAAGCTAATATTTCAACAGTAAGTACATTCACTGGTCATTTACATTGTTTTTAAGTTTCAGTTTTAAAGCTGACTTTAGCCAGCTATAGGCTTGGGTGAAGTATACTAATTGATATGTGTTCAGATCGACTCGCTCTGTCTGTACTTGAAATATGTTTGATTCTCTCTGTTGTTGTGTATTTAATGTCATGTGATTATTTTGTGTCATAAGGACTGTCACAAACAAACTTCTATCAGAAATCTTGAAAAATATAACCACTTCATCCAATTGTATATTAAGAAGTAAAATGAATATGTTTAACTGCATTAAGTTTTCAATTTTTCATTCAAATTTTCACAAGTGCAAAAAGTTGTATACCTGTATAGGTTGCAGAAATGGGTAGAATTTTGAGCATCATAGAAATTTTACTAAATAAATTTCTTAACACCAAATTTTTGATGTGAACTTGAATACAGTCCAGGTAAATAAATTATAAATTACCATATTATTATAAAAGATGCAAAAATTTAATTCTGCTATCATGGTATATTTTATAATTTTAGCCAACAACCATGACATTTGTGCAGACGGACACTCCAACTGTAAGTTATTTTATTTCCATATAGTATGTCTTATTAACTCATTTAAGCTCAAAGCGCTGATCCCATTTGTCTTTCGTCCATTTATCTGTCATTTTTTTTTTTACACTTTCACCTTTTTTCTCAAGAATCACTGAGCAAATTTCAACCAAAATTGCCACAATTAAAGCATCCCTGGGTAAAGGGAATTCAGATTTGCACAAATGAAAAACCAATTACCCTCTTTCAAAGGGAGATAATTGAGAGTTAGCACAATGTGATGTTCAGTGTTAAAATTCTCATCAACCAATGCAACAGAAGAGTTGGAACTTTCATGAAACCTTTTTCACAAAGTGTACATTCAATTTTGTTCAAATCATAGGTAGGTAAAATTGGACAACTGTGGCCATGGGGTGTCAATTTCTAAAAAAGGAATTTGTAGGGAAAATCTTAAATCTTAAGAAGAACAGAAAAGTCATGATTTAGTTATATTAATATCCTCAAGAAGTGTACATTCACATGTCATAAACTCAAAACCGCTTTGAAAGGGAGGGGCACAATGGGCAATTAAAGTTATGCATAAGAATATTTGGAAAAAAATATTCAAAATCCTATTTTTAATATTAAACAGCAAAACCATGATGGACATAATTGTATGGAGGCATCCTCAGGTAGTGGCTAGGTTAAAGGTTCTTCAGATCTTGACCCTTAAGCCTGGGGATAGTGTGGGTTACAATAGATGTTCAAAGTTTAACATACAAGAGACAGTATATATGAGAAATATGTTTAAAAATAAAATTCTATCAAGGACAACAAAGCCTTTTACATTGTTATATGTAAGAAATGTCTTTAAAAATCTAAGTTGTGACCACTTAATACATATTTAAACGTTTCAATACTGATTTCTGCTTCTTCCTAGCCAAAGTGCTCAGGTGAGCTATATGGCCGATGCACTTCTTTTTTATATACATTTGGCACAAAAATTGTTAATGTGAATATTGCTTGAAAAAGTTGAAGATTATTATAGAGCTAACATAGTATTGGGTATAGTGAGTCACCCTAGGGCCTAATACTGAAAGAATCCAAATGATTTTCCCTAAATGAAATAATTGAATATACAAATACATATATATGTACTTTTATTATTTATATGCAAATCAAGAATGTATGATTACATTTTTTTGAAACAGATATCCTTCAGAAGGAGTGAGAGAAATGCAACCTGTGGGATTTGCCTGGACAGACCCAAAAGTGCTTTCCTATTATGTGGCCACACCTTTTGTATGGTATGTGCCACACAAATGGAGGCAAACAAGTTAGTTTGTCCAATTTGCAGGGAACCAATCCTAAAAGTAAACCCCCTTTTCCAGTAAGAAGTAAATGAAGAGAACTAAAGAAATGGTTTTTGTCTATCATAGCTCTACTGGTCAACCACTAGAAGAACTTATGTAATAGTAAGGTGTCTATCATCTGTCTGTCTGTAAACAGTTTTTTTTTTTCAGAATGCTATTCCCTATTCCTTCTACAATATTAAAATGGCATAAAAGTAGATTACACTTGGATGCATAATTCAATGGATAAGTTTTTGATTCAGGGAACCATGTTGCCATAGTTACTAAAACTAGAAATTTCTGTGAAATATTCTCAAACTTCTCCCAATTCAGTTTTCATCTGATTTTATTGTAATTTGGCACACTTGTAAACTACACTATGATACATAATTCTCTTTACTTGTTTTTATGATCTATTGCTCCACTGATACTAAAAATAGAAGTTTCTTTAAAATACTCTCAGGATACTCCTACCTTTTCAGATTGATTTCAGTATAACTTTGAATGCATGTAGACTACATTAAGATATATAATTCTATTTAATGATTTCTGATTTTGAGAAATGGTGTTGACAAGGTTACTAAAGATAGAAATTTCAGTGAAATTCTTTCAAAAAGCTACTCCTACAATTTTTATCTGATTTCACTATAACTATAAACACACAGGTAGACTTGTCTATTTCTTTGTGAAAAGTACAAACCAATAGAGCCACAGTCTCTTCATAGACTTATGGTTTTTAGCTCACCTTAGCTGAAAGCTCAAGTGAGCTTTTCTGATCACCTATTGTCCATCCATCTGTTTGTCTAGCTGTCCATCTGTACGTAAACTTTTCACATTTTCAACTTCTTCTCAAGAACCACTTGGCCAATTTTAACAAAAATTGATACAAAGCATTTTTAGGTAAAGGGGGGTTAATTTGTTAAAATGAAGGGCCAAGTACCTTTACAAGGGGAGATAATTAAGAAAATACAAAAATAGGATAGGTTTGCCAAAAAATCTTCTTCTTAAGAACCACTGGACCAGAAAAGCTGAAACTTATTTGGAAGCATTCTGGGGGGAGTGTAGATTCTAAATTTTAAAAATCATGACCCCCTGTGATAGGGTGGGGCCACAATGGGGAATCCAAGTTCGACATAGAAATACCTGTATATAGGAAAAATCTTTAAAAGTCTTCCTCTCAAGAACCAATGGCCCAGTAAAAATGAAACATATTTGGAAGCATTATAGGATAGTGTAGATTCTAAATTTCTAACATCATGATCCAGAAGGGGTGGGTGGGTGTTAGGGTGGGGCCACAATAGGTATTAGAAGGGGAAATGTGGTAAAGAACGTTAACACCAAAGTTACTCAGGTGAGCGATGTGGTCCCTGGTCCTATTGCTATTCTTTTTCACTTTTGAAACAAATTATACTTGTTATTGATCAATTATTTTTTCCTGCTATGAGGTAAAATCAGCTTTTATCTAAAATGTCATTTTTATGGTTAATTTTGTATTCTTCATGTATTTGTAGAGGGGTATGTTTTCAAATTGCTACATTTTTGAATTTGGAATTTTGAACATTTCTATACCAGATTTTTAAAAGGTTAATTTCCTGCAAAGTTTTAACATCATACAAAAGATAAAGGGAAACTTTTATTTTGAATATTAAGCATTTTGAAAGGAATTTAATTGATATTTTCTTTACTGTTACTTGTGTATTATTGTCATTCTAATCATTTAAGGTAGTGCAAAATAGATAGGCAAAAGTTTTCCTAACATTCAATTTTTTTTCAGTGATATTTTGTTACAAAATCTATTTGTATATTAAATATCTGTATTCAAAGAAATTTAACCAAACATTTTTTGCCCAATTAGTTTAAAATATGGACTATCAGACCCCTGTAAGAAGATGATGTAATCAGACAATTGACTTAAGAATGTGCTTTATTTAAAATTTATCAATTGATGTATTACAAACTTGTGTGATATGCTGTTTTAAGGACCCTCTCTACATCCGTGTAAAATGTTTTTGAACATTGAGAAAAAATATTCTATAAAGATGTTCAAATTAGTTAAGCTTCTTTAGTTAATTTTCACTATATGGTACATGGCATTTACCCCCAGGAAAAATAATCAAAATTACACAAAACAGTATCAGTAAATAGAAATCACTGTTGTTACTTCCACGGAGAAAGTACATTCAAAAAAACATTTTCAATTAATTTATCTTGGCCTTTCTATATATATAGAATACTTTAATTGATTACAAATTGTGGACTATAATGTGAATTTCGATTTTTTAGAATTTAGATCTAAGGGCAGATCACTCTAACTGCCCAAAAAATATGAGGAAGAGTATTCAAATTAGCGACTAAAATTTTAGCAGGCTGATTAACTATCAAAATGCCAAAATTATCACCCAGATAAAATAACCAACCATGCAGATATATATAAATAGGATTTCTCTATTTTGAAAAAAAAAATATAGTGAAAACATGTCACAGCTTATTTCCTTTCTTTTAAAGATCTATGATTATATAGACAGTAAAGAAGTATATATTTTATCTCTTGTACCTTTTAATAAATGAGTAAAAATAGGTTTCATAGGTGTTTTGTACTACCTTAATTGATCAGTAAATCATACCAATGTCACTCTCATGTAGTTAAACTGAAGAGATACTGCATCTGTTATAACATTTTTTTTTCTATTTCAAATTCTTGTTGTTTAAAAGGAAACCTGCTTCATTCTCCAGCTCAGGAGATGTTTTACAGTGATTAACTGACATTTTACTTGTCTAGAGTACGGTATATATTTTCCAATCCATTGACCCTGTATCATGTACTTGGGTAAAAGCTGCACATGCACAATTCTGACCTTAAACAAAGTTTTAAAATCTAACATGTCTTATGTGAAGCATCATACAAATTTGATTTGCATAACAGTTTGTTGATTTTTGTTAAAGGGAAAACAGCTTGGTAATATAGTGTTGACATTTTTGTAATTTCATGAAGTACACATGGAACTTGATTATTTTCA
Source organism: Saccostrea cuccullata (assembly GCF_032062105.1). Taxonomy (NCBI): domain Eukaryota; kingdom Metazoa; phylum Mollusca; class Bivalvia; order Ostreida; family Ostreidae; genus Saccostrea; species Saccostrea cuccullata. The sequence continues at coordinate 11,113 of NW_026923383.1, read as the reverse complement.
CAGGAAATTGATAAGTTAAAGTACTGAAACTGTAATGACATCTGTATTTATGGCTATTAGGAATATTTTGACACCTTTATCAAAAGTGGGAAAAAAAATTTAAATGCATATTTTTACAGTTGATAAAACAAGATGCCAGATACGAGATGTGCAGCAATAGTTAATTACAGACAATTTTTTGCAGGTACTTTCTTAGATAAACACAATAAACAGTTTAAAGTTTTTTGTGTTCAATTATTTTTGTTGTGTTGGCAGTGGGTAAATGTTGAGATTTTGAACATAAGATCTTCATTAACTCATTTAAGTCATCTTGCTTTTGTTGACTTAGGACCTCAAATGAAACTCCATGCTGCAACAAGTTATATATGCAGGACTGATAGATAGATTTTGAGAAGCTTATTAAATTTGATAGACTAAGGATTCAAGCATAAAGTAAATTTACTGATTGTACACTGAATTATTGATCATCCCAGAAGAAAGTAACATGGCAAAGGTATTTATTGACCTTGTCAATACAGTGAAACTTGTCTCATCCAGATGTTGCGTATTCTGAAATCATGATTTTTGTATCAAACAAGATGTGTTTGTGAAACATTGATGCCCCCTTATGGCAACATAGTGAGGATTAAACTTTACTTAGATGCAATTTTATATATTGGTATCCAAAGTAGGGTCTCCTAACTGGAAATACAATAGTGAAATATGAAAGCCCTACCACCTTATGTTTCTAAGTTATGGCCAGGTTTAGGTTTTTTCACAAGTACAAAAATCTTTAAGGTCAAGGTCAAAAGTCAAGGTTATTAGTATCCAATGAAATGTCTTCACACAAAAGTCCATATGTGAAGTATGGAAGCCCTAGTCCTAAGCATTAAAAAAATATGACCAAGGTTAAAAAGATTTTAAAAGTAGGTCAAACACCAAGATCGAGGTCAGAAGGTCAAGGTCAGAAGGTCAAAGGTTATTGGTATCTAATAAAAGGTCTTTCACAAGGACTACATATATCAATGGAAGCCCTAGTCCTTACAATTCAAAAGCTATTGCCAAGGTTAATGGGTTTTTCCACAAAGAATACACAATTATGTATAGCCCGGAAGCCCTAGCTCTAAACGTTCAAAGTTATTGCCAAGGTTAAAGTTTCTCACAAGTAGGGAAACCATCAAGGTCAAAAAGTTATGGCTATCCAATAAATGGTCTTTTACAATGAAAATGTGTGAAGTATGGAAGCACTAGCCTTACCGTTCAAAAGTTATGGCCAAGGTTAAAAATATTAAAAAGTAGGTCAGATATTAAGGTCAAAGGGTCAGAGGTCTTGCTATCAAATAAAAAATTTTGTCACGAGGATGAAATAAATAAAGGAATCCGGGTCATTTCTCCCCAGTACCTGCTCCGCCTAGGTCATTTCCGCCCAGGTCATCTCTCTCCTGGGTCATTTCCCTCCATTACCCAGGTCATTTCTCTCCACAACCTAGGTCATTTCACTTCAATACAAAAATTATAGTGTAATAAGTTTATTTTTATTAAGTTTTGTTAATTACCACGCTGAATTTAACGCTAACTTTATTTATTTTATTTCATCTTATTTATTTATTTATTAATTCACACATGTATTTTTTTAAATTTATTTATGACTTTTCACATTTATTGTTTATTTTATTGATAATTTACACATTTATGCATTCACTCATTTATTTGAATAATTATTTCTTTTTTTAGAATTCTTTTATAATTTAATTCATTCCTTTATTTATTAATTTTTTGTATTAATTAATCAATTTATACAATCTTGAACTAGCTTTTCAAAAAGACAGAGGAACATGATTATTTATTTTTAATCATTAATTCTAAGACTTACTGTCTTTCTTTCTAATGGAATTAGGTGCAGAACTGTAGCTCTCTGGAAAAATATGTATTGACAGTGCGGTCTGTCCAAATAAAAAAAAAATCGTCGAGCTACAGTTCTGCAGCTATAATGGAATATAGAATAAATTAAAATGCGATAATGGAAATATTTTATTTTAATCTTCTTTCTTTAACAATTAAATATTCATTATCAAGTAGACTTCAAGTGAATTTGTTTATTGTCCTGTCATCTGTCGTTTATGGTCTTCATCAGGAATAAATGAATCAATGTTAGAATTCGTAATTGCTGTCTTGCGGTTTTATGGTACCCTACATGGTGTTTTTTATCATCATGCTGGGTGCATATGTTTATCCGTAAATTGTCGATTTCACAGATTAACAACACAATATCTTCTTTAGTCTTTAGGCTAAAAAATGTCAACTTGTACAAACGTGTGTTCAGCCAGATTATTATATAAAAAAGGATTTGTTCCCACTTTTTATTACATTGAATACAAACTCATTTACATGTACACTAATACTTCCTAGCGATCACAATTTTTAGGCAAGATGACATCCTAAATGTATGCATTTTCACAATCAAGGAAATTTTAACTTTTTAGATTTCATTTTTTCTCCAAATTACATATGTTTTCTCTGTGCAACAGTGGACCCCCCCCCCCCCCCCCCCAACATTTAACATGTTTATTATAAGAACGTAAAATTAATGTATTGATGCATGGATTTTTAATTTAAAATGTCCCGATTGTTACAAACATTTTTCTGCATTATTTTCTCTTGCGTAAATATGTATTTGCATACATGTAAAAGACCTCATGAATTTCTCCTTGATAATAAAACGGAAGTATTGAACAGTCGAAAGATCATTTTAGCTAACATGAGATCGAGTCATATGTTTTTGCCCTTTCAAAAAGCTAGTTCAAGTTTATGTTATAGTTGGAATATTTTTGTTTGTACTTAAAATTTATGATCTCTGGTATAACAATGGAAACTGAACGCCATGGTTAAAATACGTATAAAAATGAGATGATTTTTAAGCGGTTAGCTAGCTAACCGCTTTATGGCATGGCTCCAAAACCGGAAACTTCCATAAGGCGCTACCTATCGACATCGCTTTATGGCACGTAACCTTATCCTTCTGCAACCAAAACCGGAAACTTTCACAAGGCGCTACCTATCGACAACGGTAACTTCAGCAAAGCGCTTCCTATGATTTGTATACTGTTGGCGTAATACGCCACCTGGTGAGAGATTGACAATATGCTGTGTATGAAGAGTAGCTATTATAACGATTATATCGAATTCTTATTAGTATTTACCAAAGCATTGACAATACTTAGAAAACTAACTTCAAAGAACTGAGAATTTGGTCCTTATTACATGTACATCGTGCGATCGCGATTTATAGCAACTGTTAGTTATTTTTGAAAGTTGAACGATACGGTTAATTATACAGCAGGTTGAAGGTTATTACAGACTGCAAAAACATCAGCAAATCTCTCGATCGAGTTTGATTTTCCTTGCCAAAGTATTGAGAAACACCATTTATTAAGTTAAGTAATACCTGAAAAAACGCTTTTATAAAAACACCGAATACGTCTGTAAGTTTTACACTTTTTGTAACGTTTTTATGGAAACAATAGGATTACTTCCACAATGAAAGGTTTTTTTTCTTCTCTTTTCTTCTCTGTCTAATAAACAGATTATAAAAGCTCTGCTCCCAGGGGTAAATTCTCTACTCCGTCTTTGATAATTTATTACAAACGATCATAAGGAATCACTTACTTTTAGTTTTGAAAAAAATAATGGGGCACTTGAAGTAGTAAAATTAATTTTGAAAAAAAAATGGATAAATATATATTAATTTTAATCGGCATTGTGATCCTCGTCCAAAAATCAACCGATATTATTATTCACAGAAGAATGAGGTATGAAAAATCTTGGCAATTAGCAAAAATTAAAATATATACTTAATGCTTACTTATAAGTTTTGAAAAATTTGATCAATTCATAGGGAACGTATTATTAGCTGTGAAAATACTTTTTAAATTTGAATTTGTCAAATTTGCCAATTTGTCGATTATTATTTTGAGCGTTTGAGAAGAATTAAATTAAAATACAAGGGTTTAGAGGTGATAGAAAAGAAATCAGTGTATATTGTTTAACCGACATATTGAAGAAAGTGACACTGATAACTTCTTAACGTTACACTGACTTTTAGTGTACATTTGAATTTTTAAATACTAGTATTGATTGATTAGACAACTTTCCTTTTCACATGTTTTATTTGAGAACAATATTGCATGAAGAGTATATGGCAAATACACATTATATGTCCTTATCTAGACATATTGTGCAAGACTTCTTTTAAATGATTCTCAGATACCATTTACTTTATTCGAACATTTACTTGTTTGAAAAGTCAATAAAGTACATTTCATAAAGCTTGATAATCTTGCTTACTCGCCAGTCTTCCCGTAGAAGTAGTAGTTCATAATATTACTAAACGGAAGTATTCAGTATCTGTATCAAAATACAGAATGATCAATGATCGATTTAAGAAGAAAAACTGACTGCTGAAAGTTCAAGAGGTGGGATCCGTTGCCTAGAAGAAGTAAGCATCCCTCGTTGACAGGTTACTCATCATTATTGACAAGATAGGATGTTGTTAGATGTTTGAGAAGCAGTAGCGGATTCGGAACATTTAATTTTAATTAGATATGCAGACTTAAATATCATCATTTTATGCACTTTTTTCGGTACATATTAGATGAAAGCATGCTAACCGCTTTTCAGTATTTTCAGTACTTTGATTTTGAGGAGGGTTTAAATAATTTTTCTTACATTAGATTCATACATGTAAGAATCGTTTTAATGGTGTAATATACTAGTACTTTAAACATATTAAAATTTACTAGCCATTTCCGGCGAAGTTGTGGATGTGTCTATTGCCACACCGAGTTAGTTCCTTTTCGATGTCTTATAATTCATTTTTAAGAGATATTTTTTCCATTGTTACATTCCCATTAATTTATGTGGTTTGGCTACTTTGTTAATCTTGTATACCTTGAAAATATTGCATTTTAGGTTTTTTCATATTGATAGCATTTTTAATTCATTATTTTCTTCGCATTCTTATTATATCTAGTTTTATAATATACAATTATTCAAAATAAATATTGGTAAATATTTACATACTTTTACTTGTGTATCTGGTTTCATAATATATATTTTGAAGTATCCTTTGTTTTCTAAAAATTATATATTTTTTTAGCTGCAGAACTGTAGTTTTCTAAAAAAGAAAATGTATTGAACCGGTCTGTTAATATATTTCTTTTCGGAGAGCTACAGTTCTGCAGCTATTATTTTATGTCATGTCTATTTTCTCCCTTTTTTCTCCTAAGATCAAAATTGACATATTATAATTTAAAACTGTTTTATTTTTTATTCCAACGTATTTGTATCGCCAAACAAAATCAATCAATAAAAGCAAAATTTTTTTGTATTATTTTTCTAAGATTCGAGTTTGATCAGTATCTATATAATATTCAGATTGTAGACAAAACTTCATCATCGGCTTTGGTAAAAATTAATCATTTTAACAAATTAATTTATTTCAATTGAGTTCAAATTTTTCTTTCAAAATTATTACCCTTAACAGAGGAGGCCTCCACGTAGCAAGGGCTGGACAATGGTATCAATTTATTTTCATTAACATCAAATATTAAATTTTCCACTGTAAATAAAATTCCGATACATTCTCTCGTTCGAATTTTATTGGTCATAAATTGATTAAATTAATTCATTTTACGAGACAAAAGTTAATAACACAAGAATGGAAATGTAAATATTATATAAGACCAGATTAAAAATGGGGTGAAATGACCCAGGAAGGAGAGAGAAATGACCTACCATGAAATGACCTACCGTGAAATGGTAGGAGAGAGAAATAACCTGGGAGAGAAAAAAAATTAGTGGGAAATGACCTGGCACCAAATAAAGCATGAAAGCACTATCTCGAACCCTTTTAAAGATATGGTCAAAGATTGTTTTTTAAAAGTAGATCAAACTGCAAGGGCAAAGGATGAAAGTTTTTGGTATTTAATGAAGGGTCTCCTTACAAGGATTACATGTGTGAAATATGAAAGCTATAGCCTTTACAGTTCAAAAGATATTCCAGGGTTAACGTTAAGTACAGAAATCTCCAAGGTCAAAAGGTCAAGATTGGTGGGTATCCAATGAAATGACTTGTTACAAAATATACATTTACACATGTATCATTATACCCTTGACTACATGTATATATTGTTTGTTTTTGTCAGCTTAGTTTTCTTTTTAAAAGTGTCATAATAATGAAAAAAGGAAGATTTAAGGAATCTTTGTCTTGTTGGTATAGTATGCCTGGGCATCAGTGATAGTTGGAAACATGGGATAATTTGCATAACTGGCATAAATCCTCTCTGTTTAAAATTATTCTATGTTTCTAACTAGAGTTAATGTCTTTGGCATACTCTACTAACTAGACAGTGATTCCTTAATTTTCAATTTCACTGTAAATTAAAATTGTAAAATTAGATTTTAAAAATGTAGAATAATGAATTTAAATTACACGAGGTCTCCCATTTCAATTTCTATTGTCCCTGCCCATTGACGTCAGGATCAAGACAGCCGCACAAGATTTAAATGCATAATTTGGCCACGTTAAATTTTAATTTCATTAATAAAAATCTGCTTTTATGGACAAAATCCTTTAATGATACCAGATTCTAATTTGTTGATGTAAATTATAAGGATAGAAATTAAATGAATATTTTTATGCCCCCGTAAACAAGGTTTCGGGGGGGGGGGGTACAGTGTATATAGTTTTTCTCATGTCCGTCCATCTGTCTGTCTAGCTGTCTCTCTGTCTGTTTGTCCACAAAAACTTTAACCTTGCACATAACTTTTGATTTAGTGAAGCTATGACTATTATATTTCACCTGTGTATTTCGTGTGACAAGACTTTTTTTGGGTACCACCAAATTTGACCTTGACTTAGGAGTTTGACCCACTTTTACACAAAATTTCCAAACTTTTACTTTGGCCAAAATTATCTTTTGAACAGTAAATACAAGGACTTTTATACTTCATATACTAGTATGTATTCTTTGTGGCAGGACCTTTTATTGAGTACCAAAATTTTTGACCTTGACCTTGGAGACTTTAGTACTTATGAAGAAAACTTTAACATTGGCCATAACTTTTGAACGGTAAGAGCTAGGGCTTCCATACTTCACATATGTAATCCTTGTAAAAAGACGCTTTCTAAGATACCAAGAATATTTACCCTTTGACCTTGGAGTTTGACCTACCTTAAAAATACAAACCTTGACCATAATTTTTGAAGGGTTAGGAGTAGGGCTTTCATACTTCACATATTTAATCCTTGTGACAAGACCTTTCAATTCATGTCAAGAACCTTGACCCTTTGACCTTGGAGTTCGACCCATTTTTTCCAAAAAAAAAAAAAAAAATAGAAATTTTTACTTTGGCTATAATTTTTAAATGTTAGATAATAGATACTAGGGATTTCGTATTTTAAATGTCAATTTTTTGCGACAAGATCATTTATTTGAAACCAACAATTTTAACCTTGACCTTGGAAGATATCTGTACTTATGGAAAAACTTTAACCTTGACCATAACTTTTGAATGGTGAAGGTTAGGGCTTTCATACTTCACATATGTAATCCTTGTGAGAGGACCTAGCTTTCATTGGATAAACGACTTTGACCTTAGAGTTTGACCTACTTTTCACAAACTTTTACCTTGGCCATAACTTTTGAACGGTAAGGGCCAGTGCTTTTATACTTCCCATATGTAATCTTTAAGTCCTTTCTTTAGAAACCAACAACATTGACACTTCGACCTTGACCCCGGAGTTTGTCCTACGTTTAAAAACGTTAACCTTAGTCATAATCTTTGAATAGGGTTTTATATTTCAAAACTGTATTTCTTGTGAGAAGGCCTTACTTTAGGTACCAACACATTTGATCTACATTTGAGAAAGCTTAACCTTCGCTATGTTACCATACGGGGCATCAGTGTTTCACAGACACATCTTATTTACATGTACATAATTGATTGTTCGCAAGTGGGAGATCAAGTGATCATCCTCTCAAGATATTTAATTTCATTTTGTTCAATTATTAAATTTTGCAAAGAAGCTTTTCCAATGTTATTTATTGGAAAATATACAGTACATTGTATTTAAAACGAAGGGTAAATTAAAACGTAAAATACCCCGATTCCAGAGTAAAGATATAGTTACAGACTGTGCTGATCTATCAAGTGGAGGATCACCTGGTACAGTTGAACAACTTCTTGTGCATTACTCGGAACAATTGTGTTGATATCCTCTCCAGTAACTAACTCTACTAAATGCAAAAATTTTTCTGTACATCCTCGTTCTGGATTGTCGTCTGTGTAATTGTACTCAATATCTTCCAAAACAGTGCTATCGCATGGCAAGCGAAAGCAGAAATCTCTGGCCCCGAATCCTAATGGCTGATAAAATAATATATCTGGAACTCCTGAAATCAATTCTCTACCTCTTTGCGCTCGAATGCGATGGATGTTCCAGGTTTGTTTAAACAATTGCAAATGTTCTTGTATCAGCGGCATGAAATAAAAGCGTAAACATGTGGTAAGCACTCAAGGTGCACAGGATCTGCATTGTTGACCTTTCCTGAATCAATCATATCTTTGAAAATGTTCCTCCAGTACTGCGTGAAATGTCTTTTCAAAAAACTCCATACCATTTCAATTCTTTGATTAGCTGTTGATCTTCCAACTGAAACGCTTTTCCGTCCGTTCATACTGTCTGTATGGTTAGAACGTAAGACTTCTTGTATACACAGGACAATTAAGTGAATTTTCAGTACCGGCATCACACCGTGTAAGCCTTGGGACGCCTTTAATCTCTTTCAGATAATTGATGAAATATTTCGCAACAATTCGGGGATTGTTGTTAGATGGTCCAACTTCAAGCCACAGAACTTTTCGAGAAAATCCATCTATCGCTCCGTGTATGGCAAAACCAAAGGGTTTAAGTTTATCATATCCATCCAAATGAATGACAAAGTTGGGTCCCTTACTGATATATTCTCTCCGCCGGAGACAATTTCTACTTCTTAGTCTTACACCCTCGGGATCAAAAGTTTCTAACAACATTCTAGTCGTTTTCTGAGTGACACGCAATTTACAGTAAGTATTCAAAAGTTTCCACATACTTTTGTATCCTAAATCATTGTATCCAAGTCTGTGCATTTCTAGCATTTTAATCAGAATCTCTCTTAAAGGACTTTCATTTCCTCTACGTCTTAGTCCAAGATTCTGCAAAATCCGTTTCAATGATCTTTTGCTAATGATGATATGGTGAGTTAGAAGTAAAAATCCACAAATATCCGTGGCATTAAAAGATAAGTTAAAATAGTGTCGAATCAGGTCAATCGTGGTCATGTCATCAATTGCGCCTGGCAAAACAGCAGACGCTTGCGGTACCACCCATACGCGGATCTAGAGGGGGGGTCAGGACCCCCCCCCCTGGAATTTACCAGGTTAAAACATGTATATACGAAAACAAGAAAAAAGTTACTATGGACCCCCCCTGGAAAACGCTGACCCCCCCCTGGTAAACGTGAATATGTATGGAATGGGTATGAAAAGTGAAAGATTTGAGGCAATAGAAGTCACTAAGAAGTCACCACTAACCCCCCCCCCCCCCCCCCCCCCCCCCCCCCCCCCCCCCCGAAATAGGTTTTTGACGTTTCGGCGAGTTTTTAGGTTTTTTTTTTGTCAAGAAATTTCTGGGTTTGGATTTTTTTTTACTGGGGTGGACCCCCCCCCCCCCCCTGGAAAAAATTTCTGGATCCGCGCCTGCCACCATACAAACAAATACGCCTATAAGATGAACCTGAAATTAGAGATTTTATAAGAATGTTACAGAAGAATCACACAATCCAATTGGTCACAACTCTCATGTGGAATATCGCTCTTTTCAGTAAAAAATCTGATATATAATCTTTCCAAAACAAATATAAGTAATAATTATAGTTAACTTAATAAAATACAACCAGCTTTGGTTTATCTAAAGCTGTATTTTTTAAACGTTTTTTTTTTTTAATTAGTTTTACTAAAACTGTTTTTCATACATATTGTACATATACATGTATATAGAGTACTCCATTTCACTTAGTTTTCAAGATAAAACTTTTACAGATCATATTGTTCATTTATCATAAATAAATATGATATTTAGTTTTTAATAATTTATGGGTTGTTGAACTTATTCAACTGAAGAATGGACAAGTTATATGTTCCTTTTGTTAATTAAGTACTCAAGCTCCTAGTACTCAGACCGTGTAAACCAAGGTCCCGTGTCGCAGTAGGTGCTGGCACGATAAAGATCCCTCCCTGCTCAATGGCCCTGAATACTGAGCTCGAGTAAAGGACAAAATTTGCAGCCGTCCACCGGCAAGTAGTGGCGTCTCCATGTGAGTGAAAATTTCTCGAGAGGGACGTTAAAAAATATACAATCAATAATATTCCTGTATGGACCCATCGTGTAAGTGAATCTTTAAACTGAACGCACCCCAGTCTCCACTTTGAGTTTTCTGTCGAATTGTGTTCCAAGTAATTTTTTTTAATTTAGCTTCATTTTAATTATATCCCTAAAAAAAGGGGGGGGGGGTGTAAATCGAATAAAGAATGAATCGTTTAAACGTCCACATTTGGCCCCCCTAATATTTACAAAAAAATAACTTTCAGATAATCTACATAATTTTGCCCCAATCTTTCCATTAAACATTGTAGTTTATTAATTTCAATTTGAAAATTTGCTTTCATAAACTGTAATTAGATATTTTTCTGATTAATATAGCAGGGGTGCGTTGTTTACATCGATTTCTCATAGACTTTAGGCCACACCCCCATTTTGTAAGCTTATTTTTTATATGAGCGCATTGATGTTTCAATTTGCCGTTTTTATGGTCAACGTAAAAAATAATACTAATCATTTACATCCATGAAAGAAATTGAAACAATCGTGCGCTCATGTGTTATTTTCCCAAAAACCTCAAAATCACGGGTACTTGTCTCTATAGTAAAGCTACCTTGTTTACAAATTTCAACCCGTCTTTGACCTCATGAATAACAAGGCATTGAACACGTGATTTAAATCTATTCACTTTCACGCTTTGAGCACACCATTTCG